>NC_051069.1:35744437-35764437 GCF_004664715.2 Peromyscus leucopus | reverse complement strand
AAAGACCACCGACCCAGGCCATCATGGCCAAATTAATTAAAGCAAGTTTTTTTATTTGTGTAAAGGGCTGCCTCCCCTACAGCTGGGTCCAAGAGGTCAGCATTGGATGTGAGAAAGACAAGGTTTTATAACTCAGGGGTAGGGGGTTTCCAAAGGCAGAGTTACAAGAGCAGAATATAAGCATACCAATTAGTTCTAAGGATCTCCTGAAACAAAGTGACAGGAATTCCATTCATGCCCCCATGATTGCTCATGCCCCAGCAGGACACTTAGTCATCTCCTGGTCATATGTCCTACATAATTGCACACCACGTGACCATGTGAACTATGTGCATGCATGGAGTAGCCCCATGGGCCTGTGTGCGCACGTGCAGGGTGGGCCCCATGTGCCCTGTTCTCCTCCCCACCCCTTCCCTCACCTGTCCTTTCAGCAGGCCTGAACACAGCTATCCCTTCTCCCTTCTTCAATAAAACTCTTGCTAGTGGGTTCTGTCGTGTTTTCTGACTGTTCCTGTCAGGGTAAGAGTGCTGCTAAAAACCATCACAAAGACATGGTTGCAAGGTGGGCATAACAAGGTGGTCGTGTAACCTTCTGAAACAAAGTTAGGGTTAAGAGATGGTTATAAACAGCTTTTTGAAACAAAGACATCATTACCATTCCTGAAACAGGCAGTACAGAACCATTTGTAGTTAAGGTTAAAAATCCTTGAAAAACAGAGGTTTAATCATAAACAGGAATGAACCTCAATGTGGTGGTATTGTGTATTCTAATAAATTTATCTGGGGTCAGAGAACAGACAGCCACTAGATACAAAGGCTAGAAAATGGTGGCACTCACACCTTTAATCCTAGCATTCCAGAGATAGAAATCCCTCTGGATCTCTGTGAGTTCAAGGCCACATTGGAAATAGCCAAGCATGGTGACCACGCCTTTAATCCCAAGAAGCAAGCCTTTAATCCCAGGGAGTGGTGGTAGATAGCAAAAAGATATATAAGGCGTGAGGACCAGAAACTAGGGGCATTTTGGCTAGTTAAGCATGTGGCTGGTTAAGCTTCAGACTTTCCAGCAGCAGTTCAGCTGAGAGCCATTGGGATGAGGATACAGAAGCCTCCAGTCTGAGGAGACAAGACCAGCTGAGGATCCGGTGAGGTGAGATAGCTGTGGCTTGTCCTGTCTCTCTGATCTACCAGCATGGACCCCAATAACTCGCCTTGGGTTTGATTTTATTAATAAGAACTTTTAAGATTCCTGCAACAAACCTCCTTTGTCTTTAGTATACAATGGCTTTTAAGCCTAAGATGAAGGCAGGCTAGTTCTTCCTTACTTACAGGAACATGGCTGAGGGGTTACTTACAGGAGCAGAAATGACTCAGAGATAGCAGCATCTCCAAAGCCCGCCCAGCACTGGTGAGAGTTCACAGTGCTGGGAACCTGGAACACACTACACAGCCTTCAGGCAGCTAAACCACTTGAAGAGTGACCTTTTGTGTCTGGTGGCAGTGTAGCCTCCCAGATCTGCATGGCACCAGCCCTAGCAGCAGTGTGGTCCCCATACTCCAACATGGCCCCAGGTGGTGGCCCAGAACCTGGGCATTCCTGTTGCCCTTGGTGGCAACACAGGCCATGGACATCCACGCAGATCCTCACTGCTGTAGGACCACGGACCCAGACAAGGTCCCTGGCAGCAGCCCCACCTGAATGTCACCATGGTCCCAGGTGACAGTGCAGGCCACTCAGATGGCCTTCACCCTGGCTGTAGGGTAGCTCTTGGACACCAACATGGCCCCAGGTGGTGGCCCAGACCTCGGATGTCCACATGGTCTTTGGTGGTAACAGGAGCCATGGACTTCAATGCAGACCATGGCTGTGGCAGGGCCATGGACCCCGGTATGGCCCTTGGCAGAAGCCCAAGTCCAGAAGTCACAGGATAACAAGCAGGCCTCCCATATCAGCCCAGTCCTCACCATCTTCGCCTCTTTAGAGATGCCCCTCTCCACAGAACATGAACCAGTCTGCCTCTCTCCCTCCCATACCCCACCATATATTTGCTCACCATAATGGCATCCTATGGCTCAGTGTGCTGCTGGCCCCTGGTTTCTCTTACCCACCCAGGGCTGGCAGCTCCAGGTGGGTGTGTGCATGTCTTTCACCTGCTTGGTCCTACTGGTACCAGCTATAGTAAACTATTAATGCTAGCAATTGATTATAACTCAGATTTTATTTACCTATTTATTTTGTTTTTTTGAGACAAGGGTTCTCTGTGGAGCCCTGTCTGTCCTGGAACTTGCTCTGTTGACTAGGCTGGCCTTGAACCCACAAAGATCTACCTGCCTCTGCCTCCCAAGTGATAGAATTAAAGGCGAGTGGCACCACTGAAGGGCTCTGACAGACCTGAGCACAGCAAACATGGCTCTGACAGGCCTTCCCCTTCCCCCATTCCCTCTTCCTTTCTAAACCGTTGGATTATATTCTTAAAGCTAACCACCAAGGTCTATTCCTTTATTTGGCCATTTCCTCTACCTGAGATTGACTACCAGGGTCCAGCTATCAAAGTATTGAAGTCCAGGAATTAAAAGCCCCCTTTGGTTCACCTAAATAACATACCCAATTAAAGTTAAACACCTCATCCTAACATGGGGTTTCTCCTTTTACCTTTATAAACTGGTATTTGCCTATGGACCACATCTGTCGCCTGTCTATCCAGAAGCAGTCCTCTGTCCCTCTGGGGCAAATATTCTGTCTCGTCTCCTTAGTTCCCTTTTCCTTCTCCCTCATCCTCTATCTCCTGTCTGTCTCTTATTCCTGCCCTTTGTCCCTCTGGGGTGAATAAATCTCCTTTGTGCTGAGAACTTAGTCTTGGTGTTTGTCCTGTGCTGGACTCTGATCCTTTCCACCACCACCCAGCAGATTTATTTATTTATTTTAAAGGATTTTTTTTAGCCAGGCACGGTGGTGTTTGCCTTTAATGCCAGAACTCCTGAGTTAGAGACCAGAGGATCTCTGTGAGTTTGAATCCAGCCCCTTCTAATTCTTCTAGAGGCTGGAGAGATGGCTAAGAGCCTGTACTGTTCTACCAGAGGACCCAGGTTCAATCCTTAGCACCTAGTCAGGCAGCTCATAACTGTTTATAACTCCAGCTCCAGGGGGCCCTGGAACATATGTGATGGAAAGAGAGAACAGATTGCCCTCTGACCTCTGCATA
The DNA here is from genome assembly GCF_004664715.2 of Peromyscus leucopus. NCBI lineage: Eukaryota > Metazoa > Chordata > Mammalia > Rodentia > Cricetidae > Peromyscus > Peromyscus leucopus. Next base: position 35,761,234 of record NC_051069.1, on the reverse strand, counting down.
ACCACTGTAGTTCATGTGCCCTCCCTCCAATCAATAAAAAGATGTAAAAAGAAATAGATTCTTCCCTACGTGTTGATGGAATGCCCAGCAAAGTACTTGGTTACAATAACGGCTCAAAAATTTGATTTTTAGGAGTACTATTGTGGTATTTGAAAGAAAATGGCCCCCAAAGGGAGTGGCACTATTAGGAGTGGGCGTGGCCTTATTGGAGGAAGTGTGTCACTGTGGAGGTGGGCTTTGAGGTCTCATATAAGATCAAGCCATATCCACTATCTCAGACGGCTTTCCATCACCTGCAAAATGTAGAACTCAGCTCCTTCTCCAGCACCATGTCTGCCTGTACGCTGCCTTGCTTCCCGACATGATGATAATGGACCAAACCCCTGAACTGTAAGCCAGCCACTCCAATTAAATGTTTTCCTTTCCGAGAGTTGCTGCTGTCACAGTGTCTCTTCACAGCAATAGAAATCCTAACTGAGACAACCATGCTGCAATTTCATATGTATCACCTATCCATTGGATTGATGCCATCTAAGTGGCACAAAGATAATATTTTTTTTCCTGACAAAATGTTTATATTGTTAGCAATTGAACAAATACAAATTAAATAATGGAGTACTATTTTAACCTTTCAATCTGCAAATAACTTAAAATGATAGCATAAGCATGACTTCTCTTTATATTCAGCAAATAAAAGAAAGTGATTTCCATTTCTAAAGCATTTCATAATATCAATTTGACAATACTACTCAGAAATAAAAGGAAATGAACTCCCTGGAGGTGGTGGCAAGAGATTGGCAGTGGGTTGTGGGGAAGGTATATTTCTCCACAATGCTAAAGAGAATGTAAGCTGGAAGAAAATTTGTATAGAAGAATTTTGACAAATATCAAAATCTTCAAAACCGTAAGAACCCAATATTCTTCTAAAAATGTATACTAGGAAAAGAAGATCACACTGGAAGATTTAGTTACAAGGTGTCTAATCCTACATGAACAAGGCTGCTTTCTACATAATTATTGCTATATCATGTTCTGGAAAAGGCAAAACCGTAAGGAAGTAAAGGCTGGTGAGGCGGTAAAGGTGCTTGTCACCAACCCTGAGGATCCCAGTTCCATGTCTGGGATATCTGTGGATGCCAGAGGACGACTTGTGAAAGACAGTTCTCTCTTTCTACCTTATGGGTCCCTGGGCTTGAACTCAAGTCATTGGGCTTGGTGGCAAGTGCATTTACCTACTGATCCATCTCGATACAGAACTACTTGAAAAATAGTGTTCTATTGACCTAGAATTAACAAAGAAGGAGCTGAAGCTATTTAAAGTGTGTTATTTGTCCATTTCCATTATTCTTTACATTTTGTCACTGTGTGAGTGTGTGTGTATGTGCACATGGGTACAGGTGTGCTCACCCCTGCATGCCTGCCCCACAAGTGCTACTGTGCTTGTCCTTTATGTGGGTTCTGGAGATCTGAACTCAAGTCCTTATGCTTGCTGATTGCATAGGAAGCACTTTACCCACCTGGCCGTCTCTGCAGTCCAAACAGTAGTCTCAATTCAACCTCACATCAACGGGTGCGTCCTCACCTTTCATTGTTTGGTAGTCCTGGGGATTGAACCTAGGGCCTTATACTTCAGAGACAAGCATACCATCACTGAGCCATCCACCTAACCGGAATTGGGTAATTGCTAGCATATTGCATATGTATGTGAAAACATGGTCACAAATCACCCCACAAAATTGCCTTGTACATCTTTGCAATTTCGCTTTCCTGATTTTGTTCCCCCTTTTCACCATTCCCCAAGATGCATGCACTCTTTTGGTCATCATAAATTAATTCGAATTTTTTAGAATTTCAAATGAATTAAATCATGAAGTATGTTCTCTTTGGGAGAGGGAGTGAAGGAGAGCACCCTCCTGCACAGTGGGGTCTCCCTCTCGGACCTCAGATTAGGCACAAATCACACTCAAACACCTGTGTTCACAGAGAGATCCTTTATTAAGCAAGGAAGAAAAGTTAAAGTGGCTGCTTTCTGACTCAGGCAGAAAAACAGCTGCAAACAACCTTGCAGGTACAATTTCTAAGAAGACAAGAAGGGGAGGTCTGTTAGAATGCACTAGGATGAGCTGTTCAATTTTCATTGGGCATGTTAATTAGGTGAACCAATTAGGGCTTTTGATTGCTGGACTTCAATACTTTGGTAGCTGGACCTTGGTCATCAGCCTCAGGAGGAAAAAGTGGACAAATAGGAAACAGTAATCTAATGGTTTTTAGCAAGTCAGAGGGAATGGGGGAGAAGGGCCATGCCTGCCAGAGCCACGCATACCACCATGGAACTTGCCATAGTGCCCCCAGATCCACCTCTCACCTTTGCAGCACACACCCCCCCATAAGAAGATTAAAAAAAAACTCAAACCAAACTAAACCCTGTGGTGATATATTTATTGCGTACCCCAGTAAAGCTTGTCGGAGGATCAGAGGACAGAACCAGCCACTAGATTAGATGTAGAGGCCAGACAGTGGTAGCACACACCTTTAATCCCAGTACTGGGCAGCACACAAGCCTTTAACCCCAGGAAGTGACGGCAGGGCGGAGAAAGGTATGTAAGGCTGAGGAGACAGGAACTAAAGCAGTTCAGCTGCTTTTGGGTGAAGATTCAGAGGACTTCATTTTGAGGATTTGTGGCGTTGGTGAGGTAATAGGTGGTGGCTGTGGCTTGCTCTGCTTCTCTGATCTTTCAGCTTTCACCCCCATATCTGGTACCGGGTTTTTTATGAAAAGGTCATCTAAGATTTGAACAACAAAACCCAAACAAGCAAACCGACAAACAGCCCTCCTCTCTCTTGTGTGGTTTCCACCTCTCCCACACCTCTTCATTTGTCCTGGTGGCATTAGGGGCCCAGGTGTGTCACACAGCAGACCCTTTTGTCCAGTCAGCTTTACTTGAAAATGTTCATTGCAATGAGTCACTGGGTTGGTTCAAGGCCTCTGGTTTCTGGGGCACCATCATCACTGAACCCTCACCAGAACTCCCTTGGCAAATCCCATTGACCCTGAGTCATGGAAATTCTTCGAGTATTATTCCGCAGGACCAGTCCCTTTATGAGCTCCAGGAGATCCTAGATGGGGTAGATGTTAGGATGGGCCAACCAAGGGCCTGGCTGTGGGCCAGAACCAGCTCTTCTATGACCATGGCATCAGGGCCAGTTTGTAGCAATAATGCCCGCGCTACCACCACCTGTTCACCATGTCCGAGCGAGGGGCTGTGGATCGAAAAACAGAGACAAAAGACAGCGGGTTATTCGCCTCAGCAGAATGCCAAATGCCATTTATTGAAAGAGGGAGGAAACCTTAAATACAGGCTTACAGCACAAGGGGAGAACCCCAGAGGGCAGAAGTTCACTACCGATGTTTTACAATCTTGCATCTAAGCTGTTAATGCCCAATATGCAGGATATACAAACAAGGAACATCCCTTAAGCATTCAGGAGGGTGGAAACCGGCAGGGAATTAGCATAGGGAGGACATCTGGTCAAGGTTGGCAAGCAAGGCAACAATTACTCAAAATGGGGGGCCAGGGCCTTATACCCGTTCTCCCTTGCACATGGTGAGGGGTGAGGCCAGCTCTCCCATGAGGGTCAGGGCCAGCTCTCTTCCTGCAGTGCCCAGTGAGGGGTAGGGCCAGTAAAGGGCAGGGCTGGTTTATCATGGCCCTCTGATTTCATTATAATTAATATAATTAATGTCGAACACCAAAGGCCATATGTTGAGGCCTAGACCCCAGCCTTCTATGTGGCCTTTGGTGGCAACATGAGCCATGGACTTCAACACAGAACCAACGGAAGCGGTAGGACCATGGACCCAGACATGGTCCTTGGCAGCAGCTGGGCCTGGGTGTCACCATGGCCCCAGGTGGAAGCCCAGGTCACCAGATCGGCACCAAGGCATCGTGGTCCTCGGACACAAACATGGCCCCCAGGTGGTGACCCAGACCTGGGAATCCTTCCACGGCCGCAGGAGCCATGGACATCAAGACAGACCCTGGCTGCAGTAGGGTCCCGCAGCCTCAGCTTTTGAGTGCTGAGATTTCAGGTGTTCAGTGTACACCACTCCTCCCGGCTCTGTCCTTGTTTTTTCCTCTTTTCTTTTTTTGAGAAATTTTATAGTGTTAGGTTTGTGTTTATGTCTGAAGCAGTCCCCTCATCCCTTTTTCTTTCTTTCTCTTCTTAACAGTTTCATGCATCCAAGCCTGGCCTTAAATTCCTCCTCCTCCTGCCTCCATCTTTTGAGTTCTGGTATTACAGGTGCGCACCACCGTGTTCAGCTTACGTGTTGTTTGTGACTGAACCCAGGGCTTCATCTGTGCTAGGCAGGCACTCTACCTACTAAGCTATGTACACAACCCAAGAGTGCTCTGAAAATAAGGATATATGACAAGTCCAGTTGGGTGTAGTGGAGCACACACCTTTAATCCCAGCATTTGGGAGACAGAGGAAGGGGATCTCTGTGAGTTCGAGACCAGCCTGGTCTACAAAGTGAGTCCCAGGACAGCCGAAGAGTTACATAGTAAGATCCTGTCTCAATAAAACAAACAACGCCGGGTGGTGGTGTTGCACGCCTTTAATCCCAGCACTGGGAGGCAGAGCCAGGCGGATCTCTGTGAGTTCGAGGCCAGCCTGGGCTACCAAGTGAGCTCCAGGAAAGGCGCAAAGGCAGACAGAGAAACCCTGTCTCGAAAAAACAAAAAACAAACAAACAAACAAAAAACAATAAACAACAAACAAACAAACAAGCCAAGTCCAAAGGCTCTAAAACAGAAACAAATGTGGCTTGTTCAATGGCACAGATAGATACAAGGCCAGTGAAGCTAGGAGGACATTTGAGGTGAAGAAATTGTCACAGGAGGCTGAACTCAGAGTCAGCAGCTTAAAGCAACAACAGTCATTACTCTGTGTTATGACTCTAGGCTACCTAAGGCAGGCTAGGAGGCTTTCGCTGAGGGTCTGCAGTGTGAGGGACAATAGAACCATCTGGGGCCTGGTCATCTCAGAACTTCTTCATTCACATGTGAGGATTTGGGCAACCTAGAGAGACATTTGGGAGCTTTAACATTTTCTGTTCTTTGGTGAAACAAAGAATTCTCAAGTGCAGTTAGAGATCTTAATGCTTTTTTTTTTCTTTTTGGTCTTTCAAGACAGGGTTTCTCTGTGTAGCCTTGGCTGTCCTGGAACTCATTCTGTAGACCAGGCTGCCCTCAAACTCACAAAGACTCGCCTGCCTCTCGAGTGCTGGGATTAAAGGTGTGTGCCACCACTGCCCGGCTTTATTTATGCTTTATGTGGTAGGTGAAGCTGGCAGAAGTTATGGGTGTTTTCAAGTGTGACCTTGGACACCACTCAGCACTTCTTTCCTAGAATTTTATTCATCAAGGGAGTTAGAAGGCATTCTCACATCAGAGTTATTTTGAGGGAACGTGTCTTAGCTAGGGTTTCTATTGCTGTGAAGAGACACCATGACCATGACAACTCTTATAAAGGAAAACATTTAAACGGGCCTGGCTTACAGTTTCAGAGGTTTTGTCCATTATTGTCATGGTGGGAAACATGGCAGCGCGCAGGCAGACACGGTGCTGGAGAAGGAGCTGAGAGTTCTACATCTTGATCTGCTGGCAGCAGCAGTGAAAGACTGAGCCACACTAGGCCTAGCTTAAGCATCTGAGACCTTAAAACCAGTCCTCACAGTGACCCACTTCCTCCCAGGTCACACCTACTCCAACAAGGCCACACCTCCTAATAGTGCCACTCCCTATGGGCCAAGCATTCAAACACATGAGTCTTTGGGGGCCATTCCTATTCACACCATGACAAACCATATAGTCAAATTTTTGGGAGAATGTTAGTGTTCAGATGTATTTCAAAGCCAGCACAGAGACAGAGAGCTGGTTCAGTGGGTGAAAGCACCCCCCCCCCCCAGGCAGGCCTGAAGACCCAACTCTGATTCCTGGAACCCACTTCAAAAACCTACATGCTGTGCGGTCTGTGTAATCCCAGCCCTCCTACAGTGGAGTGAGAAGCAGTCAGGAGGATCTGCCAGAAGCTGGAGGACCAGTTGACCTGGAATACACAGCACAGCACAGCAGCTGAAGCAGGAGAGACCGTAACTCAACAAGCCAAAGAGAACAAGTGTGTGTAAGCCAACACACACACACACACACACACACACACACAACTAAATAATTAAAAAAAACTAACAGACCACCATAGTGCTGACAAGGGATTGGGAATTCATCCCACATGAAAGCCATCAGTGAACTTTTAACTAGAGAATAATAGTGACATATAGTGGCTCTTTTTAAAGTTTTAATGTCCATATATCAATTATATGCAGGATTGGACTTCAGTGTGACTTGTTCATACATGCATACATGTATGTTGATCAGGCTCACCCTGATCAAAACCCCCTTTATGCTGTCTTGTCGCACTCAAACCCACGGATCCTCTTCTCAGCTAGAGTTCCTTCTACTTTAATGTGATTGTGTGTGTGTGTGTGTGTGTGTGTGTGTGTGTGTGTGTGTGTAGTTAACTGGGGCTAGACCACTGAAGAAAATTTCTTTCCCTCCTTCTAACAACTATTAACTGCCTAAGTATCCTCATAGGGTCCTTCATTTTTCCCTAGCAACTGATAACAGCCTTTAAATCCTCAGAGAGGAGTATGTCCCCGAGAGAGCAAGACAGACTCCATTTTAAGAAAGAACTCCATTTTAAACAGGACTTGACCAGGGTCTGAATCTGGTTCTAATAAAAACCACAAACAGTTCCAAGAAAAATCACAAACTGCCAGGGCCCCCCGGTCAAGGGGACCCTACTAGGGTAAGCTGGTCAATGAGGAACTCTTTGGTAAACAGCATCTGCAGGCTCCAAATGTCCTTGTGGCTTTCTGATAACCATTGTTGAAAATCCCGCCAGACCCCGACCAGTGAATTCAAAGGTTATATACCCTCACCCAAGCATGAGACGCCAAGGCTTGCACCTCCCTGCTTGCAGATTTTCCCTTTAAAAACCCCTTACTCTGAGGGCTTGGGGCTGCACAGGGGTGCTGGATTATGGACCGAGCTTGAGCTTGTAATCAACGAACTCCTGCAGCTTTGCATCAGATATCAGCTCTGTGGTGGTCTTGCTTGGGGGTGTCTCGAGACGGCAGGCACAACATCCCCGTGGCAAAATGTGGACAGGCCAATTTTGTCTAGGTGCGATGTTGGTCTTGCTTGTTGATTTGATTGGATCTAGAATCAGTGAAGAGCCTCCAGTTACTTCAAGTTACTTCTACTTCAAGTTACTTGAAGTAGAAAGGCCCACTGTAAGGATTATGTCCTTAATTATATCACCAGCCTACGACGAGTCCCAGCCTAAAAAAGCGGGCGTGCCTTCTCTGTGCTCTCTCTTTCCACACTCTCTCCTTCCGTATTCCCCCTCGGCACAGTCTCTCTTTCTCTCCCTCCCTCCCTCCCTCCCTCCCCCCCCCTCAACCCCTCTCTCCCTCTCTCTAGAAAGGTTACTATGGCTCGTGACTCTTCTGCCACCCATACATCCATCGCTCTTCTCCGTCGGCATGGCCACTGTGGCAGCGGCCAGACACAAAGGCCACCGTGTAACCAACATTTGTGCTGTGACTCGGCTAGACCACCGGGGACCTGCTGTGACGGCTGATGCTTGCCGCCTCCTCCCCAATCCAGCGAGACCGCGTGAGCGCGCACATATCCCTGGCCTCCGCTGGACCCCCACAGCTACCACTACTGCTACCGCCGTGATTCTTCACCACAGTGAGCGAGTCCACAGTTCTCACGGCTGTAGTCTGAGCTATATTCTTTGCAACGGACACGGGGGGGGGGCGGGGGGGGAGGTTTGTCCTCGGGCTGTGCTGACAATGGCAGGCACATTATTTTCACTCCTGACGAGGGGGTAAATGCTGTCCCTGGACCACTGTGGACCAACTGCAGCACCGCTGAAGCCCTTCCCATCCCTTGATGAAGAGGATGGCGAACTTGAGCTGATTCTTAGATCTCTCTTTACTCTTGGGGACGGCTGAGATTGGAGTCTGATCCCGGATTGTTATTTTAATTTTTTATTTTTCTCTCGGCTACAGCCATGGGACAAAGGGGCGGATACATTTACCACTTACATTGGTGGATAGGGGCGGTACCGATAAATCTGGCCCCATAACAGTGTTGCGTGAACGTCTGCCAACAAATGGGCAAAAGCCATTTGGGCGGGTACTGGTAAATCTGACTGCATAACAGCTTCATGGTACCGATAAATCTGGCTGCATAACAGCGTAGCAGGAACTTCTGCTAGCTAATGGGCAAATAAAAGAGTTACTTTATCCCCAAGCTTTCTGCTAAAGCTCTAAACCCTTCTCCCTCCCCATTTCTGCCTCTGCCACATGCAACCATTTCTGTCTGACTTCCACCGGCAGTGGATGGGCTCAAATGGGCGGGCTTGGGCAGCATCTATGGACTCTCCTCCTAACTCACCTTAACTCCACCCACTCATTCTCAAACACAGACAGGTCTGGTAGTGGCTAAGATCCATACAAATAAGTTTACAGTAGTCAGGATGGCTTTTAAGCCAAAAATCAGCTTATAGCCTCAGACAAGTCTTCCAAAAGGATCGGTTTATAGTCTGCCTCCTGGCAGATCTTCCAAAAGCTGTCCTTAAGCCACCAATCATCAGGAAAAAAAATCAGGACATGGAGTAAAATCCATCTCTTGTTCCCCAGACCTACCCGACTAAAACCTAGGCATCTGGAGAGCAAGGCTCCTGACCCTACAGGCAAGAGAGACATCTGTGGCATTTAAGGTGTGCCAGGGAAGAGATAAAAGCCCGAAAACAAAATTGCCAAGTGCTGGCACTTGCTGACCCCCAAAAGCTGTTGGGTCCCTGTTTTAAGTGAGGAAAAAGGTCACAGGCTAGTGAATACCCTGCCAGCCCATCAACAGCCTTGTTAAAAGTGCTGCCTAGAAAGACAACCAGTCAGCTGACTGTCCCCAGGCACCAAGACGCATGGGTACATCAAGCTAAGACCTCCAACAGACCTAGGCTTGGCTACAGACATGGCAGGGAACCCAGAACGCAGCAGGGAAGTGATCCAATTCTTTTCTTCTGGACACCAGAGCTGCTGACTTGGTCCTGGGAGTTTTGGGATGTCACCTCTCCTTTCTCTATTGTCGGGTACAGAGGACAGCCTACCCACCTCACCAGATTTAATTATACTTTCAGAGTTACTTAATGGAAAAAGATTTCCAGCTAAGATAAGAGCTCATTGTCTCACTCCAGATCTATTGCCTATGTTTCTCATGTGCATACAGACAGGGCCCTGATTTTTGCCTTGTCCCTAATTCAAAAAAATAAATAAATAAATTCTCGTACACCACAAGCTTTTCTCGTTCCAGTTCCCTGTTCTAACTCACTGTTCAGCCAATGATACAGGACCACCACAGAACTGGAGTCCAAAGTTCATCAAATAAGAAACTGTAACAGCTAAAAGGTATTTACACCCCCAGACCCAAAAGTGTCTGGGCGCTACAAAAAAGACTTTAATGTAAACATCTATTACTGTGAGATGCTTTTAAAAATCAATCACCTCTCTCCTGGATGCCAAATTAGTAGAGGAAACAGGTGCTTTAAAATAATCTGTCTCTGATAAAGCTTAACATGTTTCAAAATCCATCTGGACAGGCCGGATCTACCAACATAAAATAATAATGATCTTTTTCTAAGTTTTTTTTTCTGTGTCACCAGCATCTTGTCAAATAGAGGGTTCCCAGCCACAGCCAAGAGGGATACACGTCTCCAGAGCAAACAGATGACAGACAGCATCCCACAACGCCTGTCTACCTCGGAAGACTCCCCTTCCCCATTCCCCCAAGAGCCAGCCAACGTCCAACAGTCAGCTAGAAGCAGTCTTTGAGAGAAACGACACCCCTACTCCCATCTACTTGCTTTTTTTTTTTTTTATAATAAGTAGAAGTCTGGGATGTAAGGATTATGTCCTTAATTACGTCACCGTCCTGTGATGGCGGCATCCCAGTCTAAAAAAGCGGGCGTGCCCTCTCTGTGCTCTCTCTTTCTGCACTCTCTCCTTCTGTATTCCCCACTCTGCACCGTCTCTCTCTCTCTCTCTCTCTCTCTCTCTCTCTCTCTCTCTCTCTCTCTCTCTCTCACCCTCACTCTCCCAATAAAGCTCTAGAAAGGCAACTATGGCTCGTGACTCCTCCACCACCAATACATCCAGCACTCTTCTCTGTCGGCATGGCCGCCGCCCGACAGGAGCACTGCTGTGTAACCAACACCCACCCTAAATGTGAGCTGTATCACTCCATCCACTGTGGTCTCAGAGTGAATAAAAAGTATAAACCTTGCTGGGCAGTGGAGGCACTTGCCTTTAATCCCAGCACTTGGGAAACAGAGGCAGGCAGGGTGATCTCTGAGTTTCAAGTCTGGTCTACAGAGCAAATTCCAGCCAGAGAATCCCTGTCTTGAACCATCCTGCTCGTCCCCCTGCCCCCGCAAAAAAAAAAAAAAAAAAAAAAAAAAAAAAGCAGAGCACAAACATACATGTTGGGGATCTCTCCCTCCAAACCCTGGCCCTGAGAAAGCCCACCACATTGCTGCTCCACCTCCCGAGGGTATTTAAGATCTGGCCCACGACATCCCATTGTGGTTTCCCTTCATGGCTTCTCCTCTTCCTCTGGGACCACCCGGGAATGCTCTGCTCAGATTAAATCTGGATTTAGTAATTCAGACTGATCTGACTAATTACATTGCCCGCGTTACTACTGGGGGGATTTAAACTTTTCAATATACCTCTCTCTGCTTTTTGAATGTTGAAGACAAACTTATGCCTCCATACTTTCTCTGCCCTGATGGATTGGATTCTTCAACCACAAGCCAAAGTAAACTCTTCATTTGATAAATTGCAGGCATTTGTCACAACAACACTCATGTAACTTATATAGCAGGCAAGTACAGCTGCTGTGAGTCATGTGAGCCAGAACGCAGTGGTCATGTCGTCCCCAGAACATAGAGATCCCCAACACTCCACTACCGGAGACCTGCTTCAGACCTGCTCTGCCAAAGGGTAGGGGGTGTCCAGGTCCCAAAGAGGATGTGTGAAGTGGGTGGGGACAGCAGGAGATGGACATAGTCCGAGGGTGAAACTGAGGATGGCTGCCAATGTGTGTGTGGTCTAAAGTAGCTTGACCACACAGCTGCCATGATGGGCTTAGCAGCCCAGATATAGCTTCTGGCAGGCAACACCTGGACCCAGAAAAAGCCATAAGCTGACCCCACCCTGGGAGGCCTGCATCTAAGAGAAAATACCTGACATTCCAAACATCCCTATACTCCTAGACAAATGCCATCCAATCAGGGTCCTGAACCCTGGAATTCCCTCATCTCAACCTCTGCTGTGATAAAAACCCCACCCTGCTTGGGTTCAGGGCTCTCTGCTCTCACTGTGGCATTCCACAGAGAGTCCAAGCTCCAAGTTTGAAAATAAAGGCTCTTTGCTTTTACATATGGGATTCGGTTTCTATGGTGGTCTTTTGGGAGTCCCCACAATCTGGGCATAACACCAGCAGCGTTTAATTGAAAAAAGATTACACCTTCCCCCCCTAAGAATGGAAGCAAATGTGCTGTCATTCCTGACACTTTGGCCACTCAGTGTCTCCAGATACTTCTATATGCCTGAAACTACTCAAATGGAGGGCTTAGGAAGAGGGAATGTAGTCTTGCCCAAGTCCCTCCTTGGAAGATTTGAATATAGGAGCAAGTCTCAGAAGTATTTAGACTGTGTGAACATTCTGAGTATTTGATTTCTTTGAGTGTATTGGGCAAGATTTGAATATAACTTAATGCTGATGTTTATTGCTTTTATTTGAAATGTTAAGTATTTAAAAAGCCTATGTAAAATCTCTATGTAGCACTAGGTGGCACACTATGACTTGGAGGCAAAAATTTGTTGAGATCTGTAAGAAAAGAATCTGAGTAAGAATGCTGTTGAAATAGACATCTATAAAGTGATTATGTATCTCATACTCATTGATTGTATTTCAACCCCCAGTGCTTATTCTAAACTGATTAAAAGCATTATGATACTGACATGTTTATAAGAATTAAGTTGTTAAAAATGATCCGATTTTGTGTTTTTACTGAAAGGAGCACATTCAGCATGTTACAGTGAGCATCTGTAATATAAAATGAAGGCTGTTTCAGGCATATACAAGATTAATAGCAATTTTTTTGCATGTTAAATATTAGAATAAAGAGTAAAAACAGTCCTCGAGCTGGTGGCTTTTTCTCTATGTCTTTCTGCATTAAGTACAAAAGAACTAAGTTGGTAATGGTGATGTTCATAGGAGAAAGGAGCATTCGATCCAAAGGTTCAGGTTTAGTATTCTTGCAGTCTTGGGACTGTGAGGTCATTTGTTTTGGTTCTTGGAAGCTCATTACTTTATGAGGACTCGAGTTAGACAGGACATAAGAGTAGTGAGTTTTATGCCGTGATGTCTATACCTGTATGATTTGCTACAGGGGAACAAGGAAATTATCTGAAAGAGCTAACAGTATGACATACATTTAAACTTGTTCATTTGACCTGGAGTTCTAGTGGTGCTTTTGTTTATACCTATGTTTGGGTCATCTAAGTGATAGCGCTAAGTTCAGACAAGTGGAGGAGGTGTTTTACATCATTGGGAAGCATGAGAGTAAACAGAGAAGCGATTTGAGAATTTTGCAAATCTAGAGAGCATAGTATAACAATGTAACTCCCTGTGAAAGCTTTAGCTAATTAGGTAGATGCTTCTGGGAATTTCAGGGCACGGCCAGAAGAGTGAAGGGATAGAAACATAGACATTAAGTAGAAGGCTGAAAGTTCTGGAGAGAAGATATGAATTAGTCTCTGATCAGAGTATTCTAATAAGTGGGATCATTTTTTTCTAGTAGTTTGGAATTTTTAGTAGTAGTTAGTTCCTTCATTTGTGTACTGCAATTTTATTTTTGTCACTCATAGATTTAGTAGGCATGTTTGTTCTTTTTCCCCCATATAACAAAATTTTTTTCAGATTCTTCCCAGGAGCATAAAAATATGACCTGTCTTTTAAAAAATCTCATTTTTTTTTTTTGTTTTTAAGGTAAAACTCCAAGAGGTTTTTATTTTATTTTTTTATTTTAGCTTTATGTCTTTTCTCTATTTTTAGTGTTATGTCTAGTCTCTCACTTGCCATTCTCTTTTGAACTTTTTTCGCTTGGGATTTTGATTTTTATCCCACCCACTAGACTTGTTGATATGTAAGATGTGGGGCTGGCATCGGTGCAGATTGGTGGTTCTGCTGCGTGGTGTAGCTGTGTAGACGAATTTCTGAACAGTCTTATTAAATAAGAAACACAGAGCCAAATACAGGGGTGAAAGCCGTAGAGATCAGGGAAATAGTGAGAGTCACCATCTAACCTTAGCTAACCATGCCGCCGTAGCTTCCCAAGAGAGAGCTTCTTCCTGTCTAACCTGAGCCTTTATTGCCTTGCTGTTCTGCCCTCTCATTGGTTCTTAGCCCAGCTACCTCACTTCCTTGTCACTGCCTGTCAGTACAGACCTCCAGGTCTCTGTGGTTGGTACTGGGATTAAAGGCATTGTGTCACCATGCTGTTCCCTAGTATGTCCTTGAACATACAGAGACCCTGCCTGCCAAATGATCAGAATAAGGGCGTGTGCTACTACTGCCTGATTTTTGTTTATGGCTGGCTATGTCCTCTGATCTCCAGGCAAACTTTATTAACATACAAATAAAATATCACCACATAGCCATTCAAACTTTAGACTATATTTGTTTTAGAAGTAATTTAAAAATTTTATTTTAGGGTTTTTAAACCTTAAGACATACTTGGTGTCTGATGAGCCACATTCTAAACCTCAGGTTTGTTTGTGTGTTCATGATGTGGAGGCCAGAGTTGACAGTTGATGTCTCCCTCTCTCTCTACATTGTTATGTAGTGGGAATATGTGTGGGAATATGCGTGTTTGTGCATGTGTTGGAGTACGTGTGTGTATGAGTGTGTAGAGACCAGAAGTCAGCACTGGGTGCCATGCTCTTGCTTTCCACCTTATATTTGAGATAGTATTTCTCACTGAACCTGGAGCTCACCTATTGGCCAGGGGCCCTTGGGAACTTCCTGTTTCTGCTTCCAGTGCTGGGTTTTAGCTTTTCTACCTGGGTTCTGGTGATTAGAACTGAGATCGTCATGTTTATAGATTTAGCTAGCATGTTTATTCCCTTTATCTCACATAACCAAAAATTTCTCCTTATAGGATTCTTCCCACAAGCTTAAAAATATGATACGATCTGTCTCAAAAACTGTGGCTGCCTTTTCTCGGTGTCAGTAAGCACTTTATACATTAAGCCACCACCCAAGCCTTTCCCCTTTTATTTTTAAATCAGTATGTATTCATTTGTGTGTGTGCATACACGTGTGCATGCAAGTGCCACAGTGTGCATGTGTGGAGGTCAGAGGACAAGTTATGGGAGTCGGTTCTGTTCTTTTACTATGTGAGTAATGGGGATTGTACTCAGGTCTTCACACTTGTTGGCCAGAGCCTTTACGACTGAGCCATCTGCCTGCCTCTACCTTATCTTTTGAGAGAGTCTTTCACTGAACCTAGAGCTTCCTATTTTGGCTAAACTGGCTGGCTGTCTCTGCCCGTCCTGTACTGGGATTACAGTTCTGTTCCACATCACTCAGTTTTTACGTGGATCTTGGAGATCTGAACTCTTTTTTTCTCATACTTATTCAACAAGTACTTTATCCAAGGAGCCATCTCCCAAGCCACTCAAATTTGTTTTTAAGTATTTGCTGTCTGAATAAATATGAAGAATAATGACTTTATTAAATATATGTGAAATGGTGATTGATACCTAATAGTCTCATAAATATTACTGTTTCGATATATCTAGGCTTCCTTCCAGCGCTCCAATAGTTATGACAAAGTGAGGAAAATTGATGCTGAGGAGGGTCGTACAGCAAGAAACCTGATCGCTTGGAGTGTCCCACTAGAAAGCAAAGACAATGATGGTATGTATTTTAGAAGTTAGCTTTCCCTTTTGTAAATTGGGAGGACAGGTGGGTGTGCTGGAAGACTGGAGGCAGGAGGATTACTTGAGTTTAGGAGCTCAAGGATAGCCTTGGCACTATAACAAGGTCTTGTCTAAAACAGAGACAAAACAAAATGTAGAAGGATGTATTTAGTTCTGGAGACTAAGCTGATTTAAAGTGGATGTATGCAATTAGATCTCCTCAGCAAATTGGCATAGTAAATAAAATTGATTTTGTAAAAAATATTTTTAAACTGTTATTATTCATTTGCTGTTTTAAAAATAATGAAATTATTAAGCTATTATTCTGGTAGTTGAAATGCTGATTTTTTAACTTCATAATTTCTTCCATGTTTGTCAATTAGCCTTCTAATATAAAGAATAGCTCTTCCTTCTCCCTTTTATTTTAAAACATATGTGTATTTATAAATTTAAATTTGTGTAGATTCTTGACTCAGTATTAAATGGGGTATAATATATGACTTTTTTTTTTGATGTTCAGATTGTCATAGATTTGACAAAGGGAGATTCTTGGTGGTCTGTTTCCTTTGGGCATTCTTTCCTCTTTCTTTGAGAATAATCTTATATGACAGGATGTTTCAAGCTAAGAGTGCACCTAGGCTGTGGGAGTATCTTAGTAGTAGAATGCTTATGTTTAAAGTCTTGGTTAAAAAAAAGTTCCAGGGCTGAAGCTTCCTCTCCAAGAAAGCCACTGAATAAAGCAGTCTCTAGGAATTAAGAACATAGGTTTAAAAATCAAAAAAATAAAAAACTTCATCAGTAGTTCACATTCATTGATGATGAATAAATTGTACTGTCCTATGGTTTCTGGATGGAAATTAGGTACTAGAGATGCCTGAATGCATTGTGCTGTTTTGTGTATATTATAGATCACCTGTGGTTTAGTTGTATGTTATCTCTTTTCATTTATGTGTCTATTTCCTTTTTCATGCTTTGAAGGAAAACCTAAACGTCAAACTGGTGGAAAATCTAAGAGGACAATTCAAGGTACTCATAAAACCACTAAACAGGTACAGCATACACCCCCTTTTTTGTTTTTAATTATTGAGAATTTTTCTATTCATTTTACATACCAACCACAGATCCCCCTCTCCTCCCTCCTCTGCCCTCCAGCCTTCCCCCCAACCCACCCCCCATTCCCACCTCCTCCAAGGCAAGGTCTCCCATGGGGAGTCAGCAGAGCCTGGTACATTCAACATATACACCTTTTTACTAATTTGTTTTAATTCATTTCCTGAGCATATTATTGGTTATATATATGGCAGATTCTGAATTCACTATTTACCTAGTACTAAGTACTTTATAAATAGATACTTTTTTTGTTGTTCTCATAGGAACCCTTTGCTGTAGGCCTTATTTTCTTCACTTAACAAAGTGAAGTTATGGGCTGGAGAGATGACCCATTGGCTGTGTAAGCATGAGTACCTATATTCAAATCCTCATCATCCACATTAAAAAAAAAAAGCCAGATAAGGCAGTGTGTGTCTGTAACTCTGCTTTTGAGAGGCAGATACAGATAGATCCTAGGAGCTTAGTGGGTGGCTAGCTAGCCTGCCTAGCCAAAACAGCAATCTTTCACTTTACTGAGATGCCTTGTCTTAGTAGGAATAAGGTGGATAGTCGTAGATGAAGAATAA
>NC_051069.1:35699264-35743937 GCF_004664715.2 Peromyscus leucopus | reverse complement strand
GAAAAGGAACACATATTGCACTGTAAAGTTTATAAAATTGGCGCAAAACATTGTGATAATGTTACAATACCAGTTTTAAGAGTTCAGAGACTAATGGGGAGCCGATGGGATACATGCAGAACTGTGAAAGCGATCTCACTTAGCCAGCTGTACACGTAGACTGTAAATCTACATTCAGATCATTTCTGATCTAAGACTATCATCTCAGTTTATCTGTTGAGGTCAACCAGGAAACCCTAGAATATACCTTGATTTTTGCAAAAAACAAAATAGGGGGAGGGGTTTTTTCAGCATTTCAGTCCACGAGTAACAGTATCCTAACAGGCAAAGTGTTCTCTCACTGTCAACATAGAATGAACTGCTGCTGGAGGTCAACTTGGGCTTTAATTTGCATTAGCACTTACATGCATAGTAGTCCAAGTTGTTGACCTCATGACTTTAAAAAGTAACTCTAAAAAAGTAAAATGGCCCTTCTTGGAAGACTAAGAAAGACATCCAGCTATAGTTGTAAAAGGTCTCATCAAAACAATATACCCTTTTATGAATTACGCCCCAATTAAAAAAAAAATAGCCCCAAATAAGAAGCAGCTCTGAAAAAGAAAATATAACTTAAGATATTTGAAAAAAACAAGGTGAATACAGGTTCAAAAATAATTAAGATACATTTTCTTAAGGCTACCTAGAATTAGGCTTTAAAGAATTCTACCATTTCAAGTTTACCACTAGTTACTAGATACCTATTTACAAACAAGATGTTCACCTTTTTTGTTCCTTTATCAAGAGAAAAATCTACCTTCACATTATGAGGGTGGTGATGGGGAGGGACTAGAAAACAAGATTCAAACAATCCCATGTAAATATCACATTTTTTCAGATGGAAGAACTCCAAACTGCACTAGAAGGTCCAATCACTAAGACACTTTCCATTGAAATGATTTAAGTACAACTACATGGCACCAAGGTTTAGGCCTAATATAGGCCTGACAACCAAGTCCTTGTTTTCTGGAAGAAAGGCCTCAAAAGTCCCTCCCACTCAATTCCACATAACAATACTTCAAAGATCAATTAAGTTTTCCTTTCCTTAATATTTTTGTTTTTGACTTCTAATCTTAAAGACTAGATTAAAACTTAGCTCATTTCCCAGAAGGCATTGCTTCCCTTTGCTCTATGAAAGAGTCCACCAAGACCTCTTCCTCAAAACCATCTAGCCCGCAGCCTCCAGCCTGTGCTTTCTCAACATCCTAAAAAGTAATGTAGGTAAAATATGCTCATGAACATTAAAACTAGTTGTTAGAAAGACGTAACTAGCTTTATAATTTAAGTTTTAGAACATAAATACTTGCAGCTTAATCTGCACTGACAATGATTGTCGAAGCCTAGAATTCAACATTTACAAATTCTCATTCACACACACAAACCACACTATTATCACACAACTTATGTCTTGAGAGAATCTTCTGCTTTTTAAATCTTTGGCCTCCCAGTCAATCCCAAGTTCAACCAACTTTTCCGAGTTCTGGTAGTTACCTGGACCACTGAGGCATTGCCACAAGACTTCTTCTCTTTTGAAACATCCTTTTTCTCTAGATATTAGGATAGCTACGCCAGCTTGTTTCTTCTGTGGTGTATGTTGGTGTGAGATTATCTATTGCTTGATTTTTCATGGATGTGTTTAGCTTCTTTGGGTTGAATTTTCCCTTCTAGTGCTTTCTGTAGGGCTGGGTTTGTAGACAGGTATTGATTAAATCTGGTTTTATCCTGGAATATTTTGTTTATTCCGCCTATGGTGATTAAGAGTTTTGCTGGGTATAATAGTCTGGGTTGGCATCCGTGGTCTCTTAGTGTCTGCATGAGATTTGTCCATGATCTTCTCGCTTTCATAGTCTCTATTGAGTAGTCTGGTGTTATTCTGATGGGTTTACCTTTATATGTTACTTGGTCTTTTTCCTTTGCGGCTCTTAATATTTTTTCTTTGTTCTGTGTGTTTATTGTTTTGATTATTATGTGGCGAGGGGACTTTTTTTTTGGATCCAGCCTATTCGGTGTTCTGTAAGCTTCTTGTATCTTCATAGGTATTTCTTTCTCTAGGTTAGGAAAGTTTTCTTCTATGATTTTGTTGAATATATTTTCTGTGCCTTTGAGTTGGTATTCTTCTCCTTCTTCTATCCCTATTATTCTTAGGTTTGGTCTTTTCATGGTGTCCCAAATTTCCTGGACGTTTTGTGTTATGACTTTTTTGTCTTTAGTATTTTCTTTGACTGACGAATCTATTTTCTCTATCATGTCTTCAGTGTCAGAGATTCTCTGTTCCATCTCTTGCAATCGGTTGGTTATGCTTGTTTCTATAGTTCCTGTTCGTTTTGTCAGGATTTCTATTTCCAGCACTCCCTCAGCATGTGTTTTCTTTATTGTCTCAAATTCATTTTTCAGATCTTGGAATGTTTCTTTCATCTGTTTAATTGTTTTTTCTTGGCTTGATTTGATTTCTTCCCATTTTTTGTTCGTTTTTTCTTCCATTTCTTTAAGGGAGTTTTTTATTTCCTCTTTAATGGAGTTCTTCATTTCCTCTTTAAGGGAAGTTCTTATTTCCTCTTTAAGAGAGTTTTTCATTTCCTCTTTAAAGAAAGTTTTTATTTCCTCTTTAAGGTAGTTTTTCATTTCCTCTTTAAGGAAAGTTTTTATTTCCTCATTGAGGGAATGTTTTATTTCTTCTTTAAGGGCCTCTATCATCTTCTTAAAGTCATTTTTAGGGTTGATCTCTTCTGTTTCTTCTGTCATGGTATGTTTAGGTCTTGCAGGTGTAGAATCACTAGGTTCTGATGTTGCCATATAGGTCTTTATGTTGTTGCCTGTATTTTTGCACTGGCGTCTACTCATCTTTTCCTCTGTGCGGTGCAGGTGGTGTCTGTGTCTGAGAGTGCCTCTCTTGTTCTAATTTTTAGTCTTGGTTTAGTAGGGGTTCTTGGTTAAATTGGTGCTATTGGGCTGTTTCTTCAGGGACAGCTGATTTCAGTTGGTGAATTATATACTTATGATTCTGGTGATCTGGTTTAGTGGCTGGGTAGCACCTTCTTCTGTGTTCCCAGGTCACGTTTTGTTCATTTGTCAACTCCTCAGCTCATCTTGTTTCTTCAGACTTCAAACTGTAGGCATCTGAATCCTCTCCCAGATGGGTTTCAGCTGAGCAGGGTAGTCTCACCAACACCTCCAAGCTGCTGGGTTCCACAGGATCAGCAGCTGGGCCCTGGGTCGTCCCCAAACGGAGTGCCCAGACTCGCCCTGGTTCTGACCCACGGAGACAACCTCCTCCCCAGGTGTTGGGGCTAGGGGCGCCCCCGCTCCAAGCTGCGTCCGCCCCTCTCCGTCCCCAGGCCCGTCCACCCCTGCGGCCCGCCGCCACAGGCCCACCTGGGTCCACTTGTCTGTATGTCCCTGTCAGCTGCCGCTGGGTCTGTCTGCCTCTGTGGGCGGCCCATGGGCCTGTATGTCTCTGCTGGCTGCCGCTGCGGGCCTACCTACCCCTGCCCGTCACTGCTGCAGGGCCCATCCACCTCTGCGAACTGCCACCAGGCCTGTATGTCTCTGCCGGTTGCCGCTGGGCCTCTATGTCCCTGTTGGCCGCTGCCACCGGGCCCTTCCACCTTTGCGAGTCGCCGCCGCGGACCCACCTGCGTCCGCCCGTTTCCGCCCAGTGGCCTGTCTACTTCTGTGGGCCGCCGCCGCCGGGCCTGAATGTCTCTGTCGGCCGCCACCGCCGGGCCCGTCCACCTCCGTCTGCTTATCTCTGCCGCAGGGCCTGTCCACCTCTGTGGGCCGCCCCTGGGCCTGAATGTTTCGGCCGGCTAACCGCCGGGCCTAAATGTCCCTGTTGGCCGCTGCCGCTGGACCCATCTACCTCCGCGGGCCGCTGCCACAGGCCTACCTGCGTCTGCTTGTCTCCGCCATCTAGAAAATCGTCTCCAGTGCCCTTTTCTTAGAAGGCAGCTGAACAGGCAGAGGGCCAATGGCTTCTGTTGTGCAATGGAACAGCAACTGAAAGCTCACGCCTCTCAATAGTAGACTGGCATTTAATAGAGGGATGTGGAGAAGAAGGGGATGCTGAGATGAAGCCATATATACACAGCCAAGAAGAATGGACAGCTGAATTCAAAAACTGTCAACAATTTCCAGAATTTAAAATCCTGAATCATGACATGACACTAGTGGAATTCAGGTGTTTCTGGTACATGGACTGCTCTCACCCAATGTGAGGTTGAACTGTTGACCTTGTGTACATCCTACTTCACAAATGAGTCTGTCAGATACGATAAGCCTGTAGGCTGAAGATGATGCCCCAACACTGCGGAGAAACCTCAGGTGACTGTCCAGGCAGCTGGCTGTTTCTGTCAAGTCACAAAATTTTTGGAAGTTGCTTTTGTGCACTTCCTGTTTGTATTTTTGTTAGCTAATATTATTTCCTTCTTGGGTCTCTGAGGGAGTTGAAGATTAGTTAGTTATAGTTGAAGATTAATTAGGATAAAAAGTGAATTAGATACATTTTGGACTTACTAAAATAGGATAGATAAGGGAATTATTTTCTCTGATTTGTCAAATACAAATGGACTAGACATCGTTTAGGTATTTGTTACTTGTATATATTGTATATAGTTATTGTACTTTTGTGTATAGTTTTTTGTAGCAGGAATCTTAAAAGTTCTTATTAATAACATCAAACCCGAGGCGAGTTATTGGGGTCCATGCTGGTAGATCAGAGAGACAGAACAAGCCACAGCTATCTCACCTCGCCGGATCCTCATCTGGTCTTGTCTCCTCAGCATCTGGTCTTGTCTCCTCAGACTGGAGGCCTCATCCGGAATGGGTCTCAGCTGAATTACTGCTCAAAAGCCTGAATGCTTAACCAACCACATGCTTAACCAGCCAAATGCTTAACCAGGCCAAAATGCTTCTAGTTTCTTGCCCCCACGCCTTATATATCTTCCTGCTTTCTATCACCACTCCCTGGGATTAAAGGCTGGCTTTCTGGGATTAAAGGCGTGTCACCATGCTTGGCTGTTTCCAATGTGGCCTTGAACTCACAGAGATCCAGAGGGATTTCTATCTCTGGAATGCTAGGATTAAAGGTGTGAGTGCCACCATTTTCTAGCCTTTGTATCTAGTGGCTGTCTGTTCTCTGACCCCAGATAAATTTATTAGAATACACAATATTTTGGGGGACACAATACCCCCACATCTCCTCTCTTTTTGTCTAAAATTAAAAAAGCTTATAACTAATACAAGAAAAACTATCTTCAATAAGTATATGCAATATACATTCAAGATTACATTAACAATGTCTAGTCCATTAACATTTGACAGATTCAGATAAAAACTCCATTATATATATTAACAATGTCCAGTCCAGTAACATCTGATAAACTCAGACCAAAAAATTTTCATTACTTATCTTATTTAAAACAAGTAGTTCCTTTTTAAAAGTAGATTCCATAATCTCCCTTTTTATCTTATCATATCCATATTTTCTCTTTTTTCTTTTCATAATAGATTCATTAGTCTACCTTTTGTCATTTTTATATCTTCCCCTTTTTCTTCAGAGTAGATTCAGTGATCTACCTATTTATCCTATTATTTCTTTATCTTTTTTCTCAGAGTAGATTCGATGATCTATCTCATATCTATATTCTCTTTTTCTTTTTGCTTTCTAGGGTGAAGATATCTTTAGGGAATCTTGAAAAGAAAATTTTTGGGTTAATCATCAAGTTCTGTATCATTTGTCCATTCTCTGCATAAAAGGAAAGTTCAGGGCTTGTTTCAAGTCCTTGTTCGAGTAGTCTGTCAGGCTGTATCATCTCAGCTAGTCCTCTCGAAATTGTCCTGACCAGTTTGTAGTCCAAAGTCGATTTTTCCATGGTGTTAATCGGCTTAATGGCTTTATCATAGTCCATGTGGAATCATCATTGTAGGATCCTGTCATCTTTTTGAAGATTTCAAAGTCACTGTTAGGCATGGTCATGGTTTCCTGCAGATTTTTTTTTTTTTTTTTTTTTTTTTTTTTGCCTCCTCTGTGGTTTGGAGCAATCACAGTCTGATAAATGTCTGTCTCTCGGAACCATAAACATTCTTCCCTAGAACAGAAAATCTTCACAACAATTTCTCCCCACCATTTGTCTTGCCAAACTTTTCCAAACTGACCTTTGCCGATGCTTTCTTGTAACACGATGGTCCTGGCAATTCTTCTCTGATCCAGCAGCAGTAAACCCTTCGTCCCAGGTAGCAGCATCATCGAAGTCACCAACACGATGAGAAGGAGCTGGCAACGTGGAGCAGTAGCCACTGCTTCCATGGTCCCACCACTGTTTGTGGCTCAGTCCAGGCCAAAGCTTCTCCCAAGTCTCCTAGGCTGGCGTCAAACTCTGCCTCTGTCTCCTTCAGCAAATCCTACTGGTGTGCGCCACCACAACCGCCTGAGTGTAGCTTGGGCCTGAGCTGGGGCTCACAAGGCCACAGGCAAACAGCTTTTTCATGAATTCGTAACACGAACGTTGGGCGCCAGATGTAGCAGGAATCTTAAAAGTTCTTATTAATAACATCAAACCCGAGGCGAGTTATTGGGGTCCATGCTGGTAGATCAGAGAGACAGAACAAGCCACAACTATCTCACCTCGCCGGATCCTCATCTGGTCTTGTCTCCTCAGCAGTTTTTCTTTTGTTAGTTATAATCTTTTGCCTTTCTTCTTTTTATTAAAATAGAAAAGGGGAAATATGGTGATATTTTATTTGTACTGAAATGTGATTTTAATTTTATGTTAATAAATAAAGTTGCCCTGGGGTCAGAGCTATTAGAGCCATAGCAAGAACGTGGTGGTTAGAAGAGCTAGGTAGATTTCTGTGTGTTCAGGGATACAGCCAGTATTGGAGACATACGCCTTTAAGACCTGGAGGGCGGTACTTACAGGCAGTGACAAGGCAGTCATGTGGTTGGGTTTACAACCAATGAGAAGGCAGAACAGAAAGACTATTTAAAGACAGACAAACAGGAAGAAGCTCTCTTGGGGAAGCTAGGAGCACTGCAGGAGGTAAGATTTTGTCTCTGAGCTCTGACCTCTCGACTTTCTCTTTTACATTGGCTCTGTGTTTCTTATTTTAATAAGACGATTGGTTACATCTACACCATTTCCCCTCTACTAAAGGAATATTTTGATAACCCTGTGCACTGAGAGCTATGCACAGCCAGAACCCCAGTTCAACCCTCCCTGTAATTATCATCATTGGCAGCATCTGGCCAGGACCATCCCCAGAAGGAGGAAAGTACCTTATCAGAGATACCGCTGTACTCTCTAAGAGCAGACTTAAGCATCCAGACTACCTGTTTGAGAAGGCCTGGCGGATGTGCCAATTAAGCTAAACTTCCTCCTTTCCCAGATCTTACCTCTTGGTCCAGATCTCCCTTTAACTATCACCAGAGGCATCTAGCTGTGCATGGGTTGCCTAGCGACTGAGCACACTTTCCCCTACCCTGCAGAAAAATGGCAGATAGCTTGGACAGATAGGAGCCATAGGAAAAAAGAAGGCAGTTTTACTTTCTCCCATTGACCTAGCAATTTACAGATTCTTAACATTTTCTACCAATCACATTTAAGACTATAATGGAGCATATAAGATCCCTCTTCTTAGCTATTACCCAAATTTAGCCTTTAGTTAATTCATTTCCCTATTAGTCACTTCCCTTTTGGGTTGCAAATGATAATTAACAATTACTGCCCCTCTGTGTGAGATTCTTATCACCCCTTTGTTTGACCCTGGAAGCCTGGTAGTCACTGCCTGAGGAAAATTCTTACCAGCTTTTATGACCCTGTAGAATTCAAGCCTGGTGAGCTTGCTCAACCAGGAGCTTGCTATTGCTTGCATTTATAACTGGATTCCTGGGAGACTTAGGAGGAACGTGGAGAATGGAGAGACGGAGAATGGAGAGGGATAAGGAGAGTACATGTGGACGAGATGGAAGATGAGCAAGAGGCAGATGGGGAAGTACTAGCTGGGTAAGAACAAGATGAAAAGGACCTTGATGAGGCAGAATTAAGACAAGAGAATTAAGATAGAGCTTAGAGGGAACAGTAGATAAATATAGAGAGAAATCAGGCAAGAAAGGAGCTAGGCATGAGAACAGAACTGAAGCTGTGTATATAGGATGTTATGCTAGAGGAATTAAAGCAAGTGGACTGTAGAGTTCACTGTGCTGAGATTCTATTTCCTGAAAATAGTCCTCGCTGTTAGTAGTTCTCTCTCCTGAGCCCCTGGGATTTATAATATTAAGGCTGGTCACTCTAATATTATTCAAGAATCCAGAACTACCTCTTATTTTAAAAATGTTCAGGATAATTATAGTTAGCTTTTCCTTAGTTTTGTCTTTTTATACTTGTTATTTTAACTTGATATTATTAGATATATTATGTTTGCATAAACTGAAAACTTGATGTAAAGAAAACAGAGTTTAAATCAGGTTATCATTGTGACCAAGATTCACAGAGTACACCTTACAGAAGCATCAGTGACAAACTTTATTTTCAGATAACAAGATAACTATCTCCAGATAGAAAGAGAACAGAACTTTCTCTTTAGAAGTGAGTGGATTGGGGACACAGATGGAGTGGTCAAAGCATCTAGAGGATGAGTTCCAATGGATAAAGAGCCTGGATGCCATTTGTGGTGGGAAACATGTTCAGGGTCTGATTTGAAAACTGAGGTGTTGTTTCAATCTTAGGCGGTCTTTCAGTAAAATACCCAGAGCCAGATAACAGGGTGAAAGCTTAAAGATCAGAGAAGCAGATCAGCCAGCCACTAGTTCTTATCTCTACAAAATCCACAGTCTAAAGAGAGAGTTCCTGTTTCCTCATGCTCTATACACCATATTACTTCCTGGGATTAAAGGCGTGTGTGCTTCCCAAGCAAAGGCATGAGATCTCAAGTGCTGGGATTAAAGGTGTGTGCCACCACTGCCTGACCTCTGTGTCTACTCTAGTGGCTGGCTCTGTCCTCTGATCCTCAGGCAAGTTTATTAGGGTGCACAATATATCACCACACTTAGGCCCGTATAGGACTGTGCAATACTAGAATGAAAAAGACACACCCTGCAGAGGTTGAAAGGACACACCCTGCTGGGGTGGTGACCAATGGCAGCGATGTCTGAGGCTGTCTGCAGTGGGGACTGCTCTCAGGAGTAACCTCTGATTGAAGACTCAGTCTGTCTTACTACCTGAGGGAAGGTTGTAGGCTCCAGTAGAAGACGCGGGAAGGAGAACTGTAATGGCCCAGATTGATGGCATCTAAAGGTGAGCTAGTAAGAAAGTGAAAGACACGAAACTCAAAATAAGTTTGCCAAATAAAATATCAAAGCACATGAAGAAAATGCCATGAAATACCGTCAATACTTGATACAAATGAGAATTTCCTCTTTATGTAATGAAAAGTAAGATACTATTCTAACGAGAACTTTCAAATAAATGAGTTTAGGTTCCTCACAGGAAAGAAGAATTCTACAAGAAATTTGGTAAAATATGAAATAAAGAAATTAACTATTAATTTCAAATATTTATAGATGTGAAAAACTGCAATTAATAAATGGGATACTGGAAGGAGAATAGTGAAAGACCCTCCAAGCTGGAGGGTGCTCTGAGGGGATTTAGACTAAGAGAGGCCCGAAGACGAGGAAGATGTGAAGGAATCTACAGTGGAATTTCTAGTACACATCTTCTAAGGCTTCCAAAAGTAGAAAATAAATGGTGCCTTGAAGGTTTTTTTTCACTTGCTGACTTCTCAGGGGTGTTAGAACATAAACTGGAGCTAAGCAGCATAAATAAAAGTAGCTTTATACTTACATCTATTTTACAGTCTCCAGAGCAGCAGGGCAAAAGAAAGTCTTTAAACTTACCAAAAGTAACATCACACAGGATTACAGGTCATTAGCAGTCTTTGGAGCCACAAAAAGACAAAGGAGCAGTAGCTAAGAGTTATAAGGCAAGCAAACCCACAGAACTCTTAAGCTCAAATTCTGTGCTTAGTCAGATGATTATTCTATTACAGAAGTGAAGTAAAATCAGTTTCAGATACATGAAGACTTAAGTGTTTACATTGTTTTAGTCTGTCTTGTGCTGCTTTAACAAACTTCCACAAAATGGGTAACTTAAAAGCAATAGCCATTTATCTGGTATATAGTTCTGAGTTCTAGAGGCTGAGAAATCCACGATCTTGAGCCCAATCTGATGAGAATCTTCTTGCTGTCTCAGCCTGGCAGAAAGTATCATGGCAGTATCGTGGGAATGGGTTTGTTATTCCATGAATAGTATCATGTAAAAACCTGACATCAGCTGGGTCGGCAGGATGACGGGGTAAAAGTGCTTACTAACAAGCCCGATGATTTGACGTTGATCTTGGGAACCCACACGATGAAAGGAGAAAACTCACTCCCACAAATCGTTCTCGGCCCCCACACTTGCACTGTGGCGTGTGTGCAGATGGGGGATGCATATGGACTCCTCCTCTCTCAGCAGCCTTTAGCTGACATGGGCTTCTCAGGTAAGGGTGGGGCTTCGGGACTTCCTTCCCCCTCCAGCTAGGATTTTTACTGGAAAAACCTGCCTCTTGTTCAGGGCAGAAATTTATTTGATGGACTCAAGTGTGATGTAAGCTGAAAAGAATGTCTTAAATATTCATGTTGAAAGGTGTGCTTTATAAAAAAAAAAAAAAAAAAAAAAAAAACTAGTTCCTAGATGCCTTTTACTTACCTTTTTAAATGTTTCATTTATTTCATCAGAGTACTGCAGTAGATTGTAAAATAACATCCACAACTGGAGAGAAAACTTTTGATGAAAGTCCCACAAAAGCAAGGCATCCACGGAAAACTGACCTAAGAGCTCCCTATTGGGCATTTTTTTTTTTTTAACAATCTTCGCCGGGCAGTAGATGAAGTCTATGTGATTTGTGAATCGGATCAGAGTGTGGTGGAGTGTAAGGTAAGGTGTGCAAGGAGTCATTCATCTAAAATCAGATGCTTTAAAAGTTTTCCTGCCAGGCGGTGGTGCACAACTTTAATCCCAGCACGCAGGAGGCAGAGGCAGGCGGATCTCTGTGAGTTCGAGGTCAGCCTGGTTTCCAAAGCGAGTTCCAGGAAAGGCGCAAAGCTACACGGAGAAACCCTGTCTCCAAAAACCAAAAAAAAAAAAAAAAGTTTTCCTACATCGGACTTGTTTACCTCACTTTTTTGAGTTTTAATTGTCTACTTTTTTGCTTCATTAAGTGTAATGAGAATTGTTCTTTTTTTATTTATTTAAGAATGTTTTTATTCATCTTATATACCAACCACAGATCCCCCTTCTTCCCTCCTCCCAATCCCCCAATCCCCAACTAGCTGCCCCCTCCCAGGCCCACCCCTTCTGCTCTCCTCCAAAAGGATAAGTTCTCCATTGAGGGGGACAACAACGCCTGGTACATTCAGGTGAGGCAGGACCAACCCCCCCCCCCCCCATCAAAGCTGAGCAAGGTGTCTCACCATAGGTAATGGGATCCAGAAAGCCAGCTCATGCACCAGAGGTAGATCCTGATCCCACTGCCAGGGGCCGCTCAAACAGACCCAGCTACACAACTGCTCCTGTATGCAGAGGGTCTAGTCCAGTCCCATGGAGACTCACAGCTGTTGGTCTAAAGTTCATGAATTCCTATGAGCTTGATTCAGTTGTCCCTGTAGATTTCCCCATCTTGAACCCCCTTGCTCATATAATCCCTCTTCCCTCTCTTCAGCTGGACTCCAGGAGCTCAGCCTAGTGCTTGGTGTGGATCTCTGCATCTGCTTCCATCAGTTACTGGATGGAGGCTCTATGATGACACTTAGGGTATTCACCAATCTGATCACCAGGGTAGGTCAGTTCAGGCACCCTCACCACTATTGCTAGTAGTCTAATCTGGGGTCATCCTTGTGGATACTTGATGTAAAGCAAAAGATAAACAGACTATAATCCACACCTCCAGAGAAGCTAGGAAACAAGGAGGACCCTAAGAGGGATGTACAGATTATCTTGGGAAGAGGAAACAGAGGAGATCTCCATGAGTAAACTGGGGATGGGGGATGAGAGCATGAGGTAATGGAATGGTTGAGCTGGGGGAGGGATGGAGTGGGAGAGCAATGAAAGAGAAATCTTGATAGAGGGAGACATCATGGGGTAAGGGAGAAACCTGGTGCTAGAGAATTGTTCTTTTGGCCTTTACACTAAGATTGACATATGCTTGAGGCTTCCTTGATTTTTAAGTTTTTTAAATTTTTTAATGTTTTGTTTATGTTATATATGTCCTCTCATATTCTGTACAAGATTTATTGGAAACCTGACTTAACTCAGTCTTAGGAAGGAATCAGATGGTGTATACACACACACACACAGAGAGAGACAGAGAGAGAAACAAACGTGTGCACATTTGAGAAAACACACAAACACACACACAAACAGGATTTCAAAAGTCATGTCTGCATTTTCTTTGGCTGCTATAGGTGGTTATGGTGAGATTTTTCATGTTCAGTTTTGGTATCATGTTTCATGCCTTAGTTAGAAATTGCTCCCTTTCTGCTCAGATAATTAGCATGCTTCTAATTCATTCTGGTTAGAGAAAAGAGATTGATTGTTATCATAAACAATCCTAGGTAAAATTGGGATGTCATTATAAGGTGTTTTCTGATTTTAGGTAACTGTGTGATTGTAAGAAGACTTTAAACAGTTATGTAGCTTAGTCTATTCTGACAAGTCACTAAACAGTCTGCTGGCCTTTTAGTAAATGCAAGCTATATACTATGTTAATTTTCATTTAGTAAAATATTAAGAAATTCAATGGTATATTTTCCTAGAATTATTAAAGACATAACTGAATTTATATTTTTAAAATAACTGTGGTTTTAATGACTATGGTTTATTATTTAGCCTTTGCAATACATGGAAAGTTAAAAGTTGCAGGTTGAGATAGCATTTATTTCCTCTTTAATTAGAAACAGCCAAGATAAGTTTGATACTATGGTTCATTAGATGTACATTCGCAAATAAGCAATAGTGGAATTATTAAAATATGTAGTAACGTGTTTATACAATTGATATTGTTACCACTGTGTAAAACTTCTTATGTTTTAAGAAAATTTAATTTTTAAAAGTTAAATTTAGTGTGTGTGTGTACCATGACACTTGCGTGGGAGTTGATGCTCTCCTTTTACTGTATGGGACTAGGGATCAATGTCAGGCTGTTAGGAGAGAGAGCAAGTGCCTTAGGCTCCTCACACATCTTGCTGGCCCAAGAGGAAATAGTTTTAATTAAAATCGTATCATTTGAGTATACTGAATCATCATCTTGTAGTAGGAAACATTACTAAACATTACTGTACTTGGTCTGGGGTTCAGGTTCTTTTACAAGGTGAATGTATGAGTATAAAAGTGAGCATATGAGCCCGTGTAATTTCTAGGTCTTCCCTAGAGCTCTTCGATTTTTGAGATTTAAAATAGCAAATGCCTGATTGAAGAAATCAAATTTGTTTGTGAAATTGGCCAGGTGCAGACACAGCTCATGTGATGACTGAAACATTGGCACCTCCCTCTAGTGTTCCTGTGTTTGAAGGACACTCCTTGGTGTAAGCAACCGTGGCTTTTATTTCTGGTTCTGTCACTCATTTATCCAAAGTTTTGTGCAAGTTTAATACTTATAAAGATTTGTTATGTAAGTTGTAGGTTAAGAGGGAAAAAGGGTTTGAGAAAATTAGTGACGATTGTACTATGACAAGATGCTTGAAGACTCACCTGGTAACTTAGTTATTTTCATTTTATCTTCTACCCTTCTTCCTACTAGGACTTCTAAAATAATGTAAATAGGTACAATGTGATCATTAGTCTAAGTACATACTGTGTTATAATTTTTATTCTTTTTTTTTGTATTTTTCCTACATGTATGTGGGTGCCTGATACCTGCAGATGCCTCCAGATGCCTCCAGAAAAGGGCATCAGATACCCAAGGACTGGTGTTTGAGACAATTGGGAGCTGCCATGTGGGTGCTGGGAATTGAACCCCAGTTCTCTGGAAGACTAGCCAGTGCTCCTAACTTCAGAGAAATCACTAGCCCCATCCTCTTATTTTTCAGCTGATTTAACCTGTGTTTTGTTAAAGCACTGAAGGCTTTATTTCCATTGGTTATTTTTGTTCCTTAACTGAATAATCACAGTTCCATTTGGTGTCCATATGTAAAATGCAGTTAATAACACCTGTATTATGTAATTCACATGAGAAGTGTAGCACAGCAGTGAAAGGTATTTTTATTTTACTCAGGACTGTTGACTCGATTTTTGTTCCAGTCAGAAGGCATATTTACTGTAGTATCAACCATTATACTAGATGATTTTCAAAGCACTGACATTCCAGTAAAACCACACTCTGACCATCACCCCTCCCTTACAATGTAGGCTAAAAGGTGGTTTGAAGAGATGTTATCTTTTGGCATTTATGCAGTTAGTATAGTGGTGGCCAGCCCTCTTATTTGCTCGCAGTAAAGTTTGAGGTAAAGACTAAGAGAATCTTGTTGGGATATTTGTAGGTCTAAACACACAAAGAGGAGAATGATATAATCTTCTCTGGATGGATATTTGCCTTGATTATGATGTGTCTGGAATGTAGTAAAGAGTTTTAAGGAAAAGAATGCTGAGAACACATTTTATTCCTTTCCAAGCTTCCCATTTGAATCTGGAGTGTGGGGAACTAGACATAAATTTGTGGTACTTTGGGGGGTTTTACCTATAGAGAGTGGTGTTACCTGTGTCTTAGAGAGTTTATGGTGTAACACACTTGCTGTAGTAGCCCATTCCCACTAGAAGGACGCTTGGGCAGTATGCTTCTGAACATTTGGCTAAGTGAATGCATAAAGAATTCTGACAGATTTGAGCAGAGGGATCCAGTGTGAATTTGCACACTGCCTGGAGATGACATATGGTACTTGTGCAGAAACCACAATCTGTGCAGTGATGAGGTTGAGGCCACTGACTTCAAATTGAGTCAGAGAAAAGACCCTGAACATGTCCTGTCCTGGGAGCACTTTGGTTGGCAGCTGCTATCAGTTGAGCTCCTAGAAGAGGGCTGGCTGATGACTATGGTGGACCATACTAATGTCTGGATTAATAAGTAGAATATTGCTTTTTCTATAGGTACCTCTTAGGGCAGAAGATAGAAGTTTGTGAAGGAAAGAGATAAAGGTTTAGTAGAATGTTATTTTAAAGTGTGTTACTTTTGTTTATGTTGCATTTGTTTAACTCTGTGAAAATGTGTTACTGTGCCTGTCTAAAACACCTGATGGTCTAATAAAGAACTGAATGGCCAATAGCAAGGCAGGAGAAATGATAGCCAGGGCTGGCAGGCAGAGAATATTTATAGAAGGAGAATACTGGGAGGAGATATCGAGTAGCCAGAGAAGGAGGACTCCAGGGGACAGTCACCCAGCTACACAGCAAATCATGGAGAAAGAGTAAGATTTACAGAAGAAAGAGAACAGGAAAAGCCCAGAGGCAAAAGGTAGAGGGGATAAGTTAAGTTAGAAAAGCTGGCTAGAAACTAAGCCAAGCTAAGGCCGAGCATTCATAAGTAAGAATAAGCCTCCCTGTGTGATTTATTTGAAAACTGGGTGGTGGCCCCCCCAAAAGAGCAACAACAACAACAACAACAACGGAGAGCTGTGGAGGATGAAGGAAAGAGAGAGCCAGTTATGCTCTTTCCTGCCACTTGTGCTAATGAGGTGTTGTCAGTAGATGAGATTTAAAAACCATGATTTTTACAAATGTTAATTAACCTTTATTGATTACCTCACTCTATCCCCTTTATGTATTATTATAAGTGTATATCAGCTGAAATAATTAAAATAGAGATTTATTAAGTTTTTTGACGATTTCATATGTGTATATAATACATTCTGGTTACATCCCCCCCCATTCTGATATTTCCCTGCCACCTCTCTCAATACACCCTCCCTACCCGTTCTTCTCCCAGATGAATGACTTTTAGTTTTCTTTTGTGACTTAGTTTCCCTGGAACCATCTGTGTAATCATTGGATTGGGACTACACTATGTCAGTTTAGCTGTGCAGCGGAATTAGGTTCCCCCTTAGGACCTATGACCTCTCCCACCATGGGGCTTTTTAGTGTGTTTACAGTACCAGGCATGAATTTCCTCCCATGGAGTGGGCCTCAAATCCAATCAGAGAGCCCCCAGCTACCCCTATAACAGTTACACCACTGTTGCATAAGTGGGTGCATCCTGCCTTTCATCTTTGAAGTTTGTGGGGTTCACAGATGAGTAAAACCATTGATGCCTCTCTCCCCACAGCAACCTGTATAGTACCTTCTAGCACTATGAAAGCTAGCCGTGAGGGGCGATCATCCAGCTCAGCTCCAGCTTGATTTCTCTGCATGATGTGCAATGTCTTCAGATGATAAAGTTATCGTCTTCTTGTTGTACCCAGAATCCCCCAAAGACTACCAAGAGATTGAATCCGATACAAAAGCAAAGAGTCTTTACTATGAGTTAACTTGGGACTCTCCATCCATCTGACGCAGCAGCAGAGCAGGAGAGACCCTGAGTAGCCAGTGGGCAGGGTGTTTATAGGGAGCAGAGCAAGGTGGGGTGAAGCAAGGCGAGTCTGGGGTCTATTGGCTACATAGGAGCAGACTCACGTTTGATGTTTTTCTCTCATCCAGAAGTGCTGTCCTTGGTCAGTTTGCAGCTGCAAGAAAACTATTATCTCTTTTAGCAGTTGTTGTGGCTACTACATATTTTCTTTATCCTGACCTTGCTTGCTGTAACTTATAATTGGCATCTTTTACTGTATAAGAACATCTGGCAGGGTTTTCCTGTAATTAGAACTAGGCTCAAGGTTGGGGCCTCAAGGGCATATTGTGCTATGCCAGGGGCCTGTATTCTGTTGGGTGTGTTCCACAGCCTGTCATGGCTGCAGAATAGTCAAGGCAGGGATCTGGGCAGGGTCTTGGGTACTTCATTCTTATCTAGTTCTTGTAACTGAGTGTTGCTGAAAAAATTAGCATTCTAGTACTCACACTCAACAAGTTTAGGATTCAACTGAGTAGTTATGAGGAAAGCTAGAATTATTTTATGTTTATATCTCAATAAGTTGAGATTTCTCAATTCAATAAGTTAAGTTCAAACTGTACTGTGAGCTAGGCTGGCTGCCAGAGGCCTATAATCCCAGCTACTCAAGAAGCTGAGGCAAGGGCATAACAAGTTTATGTCCTTCCTGGACTACAGAGTGAGTTTAAGGCTAGCCTGGGCAAATTAGTGAGCACCCCTATCTCAAAATAAAGAGTAGGAAAAAAATAGAGACCTGGGGGCACGGTTTCATGCTACGGTGGTTTCCTGGCATGTGTGAGGCTTTAGGTGCAGTTCTCTGTGATGTTTGCCTTTCTGGCTGGGTTACTTCACTTAGGAAGATTGTTTCTAGTTAATTGACCCTCAATTTCATTTTTCTTACCAGCTGAATGAGACTCCGCTTTTTAAATGTACCACATTGGCATAGTTCCTTCATCTGTTGATGAGCATCTAGGCTAGTTTTATTTCCTGGTTATTGTGAATGGTGTAGCAATGAGCATGTATGATCACCTATTTCTAGATTAGGATATAGAGTCTTTTTGGTGTATCCTCAAGAGCAGTGTAGCTGGGTCATATGGTAGATCTATTGCAGTTTTGAGTAACCTTCACACTGGTTTCCATTGTGGCTGTGCCAGTTTGCTTTATTCAATTATTCACTCACACCAACAGTGAAAAATTGCCCTCTTTTCCTTATGCACCAGCATTGACCATCATTATTTTTGTTCTTTTTTTAAAAATCTTAGCCATTCTGACTGGAGTAAGATGAAATCTCAAAGTAGTTTTAATTTGCCTTTCTCTAATAGCAAAGGATTTTGAATATTAAGAGCATATTCCTCGGCCATTTATATTTCATCTTTTGAGAACTCTCTGTTTAGATCTATGCCCCATCTTTTGTTTAGGTTGTTTGGCTTTTTTTATTTTTATATATTTACTGTTTAGTTCTTTGAATATTCTAGACACTAACACTGTGTCAGATGTTTTGCTAGTAAAGATTTCCCCCTCATTCTTCAGTCTGCTTTCCCACTTGAATGATATTCTTTTGTGATGGCTAGTTTTATGTCAAGTTGACACAAGCTAGAGTCATCAGAAAGGAGGTAGCCTCAGTTGAGAAAAAAAGTCTCTGTAAGATCAGGCCATAGGCAAGCCTGTATGGCATTTTCTTAATTAGTGATTGATGTGGGAGGGCCCAGTCCATTGTGAGTAGGGTTGCACTTGGGGGTGGTGATCCTGGGTTCTATAAGGAAGCAGACTGAGCAAGTCGTGAGGAGCAAGTCAGTAAACAGCACTCTTCCATGGCCTCTGCATTAGCACCTGCCTCCAGGTTCCTCCCTGTTTGAGTTCCTGTCCTGACTGTTTTGATGATGAACTGTTATATAGGATTGCATGTGAAATAAATCCTGTTTTCCCCAATTTGCTTTTGGTCATGGTGTTTCATTACAGCAATAATAACTGCAAGACACTTTTTGCTGTACAAGAACTTTAGTTGTTTTTCTTTTTCTTATCATAATATTTCTTTGATTATTTGGAAATTTCACATCGTGAACCCCAAGCACACTCACCTCATAGGCCTCCGGGCCACCCTCCCACCCTTTTCACTGCCCCCTCTGACAAATAAAGAAGAGAAAACATTCCAATTTGTGCTGCTCATATATTCACTGAAGCGTGGTCAAACTCCAGGTGGCCAGCCCCTTAAAGAAAATCGAGTTCTTCTCCACCTGAACTCCCGCCAGAAGCCCTCAGTTGTGGAGATCTACACTTCAGCATCCTTACCACAAGTTTTAAGAGTTCTCTTTGATAGATTTCTGTCTAGGCTGTTACTTTTGGGGGTTGGGGGGTTGGGGTGGGGATAAGGTTTGTCACAAAAGCCTTCTATGTCCTTCTGATGTGAAACTCAAAATATGGATGGCTTAAGAGCACCAGAATCCCAAAGTGACCAGGGGGAGTTTTCTTGTGTCTCCAGGCAGAGGTGCTTCCCCATCTGGTACCAAAACTTCTAGGTCAGCAGAACTTTTGGTCCTCAGAACAGGAAACAAAGATGTTCTTCTTAGTAGGCCACTAGGGGTGATCCTGAATGGAAGCATCCCTACTCCCTGATTCCTAGACCCATGAATCATGGCCATGTGGGAAAAGTATCATATTAAAAAAGTATACTGCCCCATCTTTCTAGGCCACGGCCACCTAATTGGTCCTGTAACTGGGTCTTCAAAAGGCTATGCCACTGTTATATCAGGCCAGCTTCTCCAGGATAGTGGGGAACATGGTAAGACTAGTGGCTTCCATGATCATGGGCCCACTGCTGCACTTTTCTGGGTACAAAGTGAGTGCCTTGATCAAAAACAATGCTCTATGGAATATGATAATGTTAGATAAGGCATTCTGTAAGTCCATGGTTGATAGTTTTGGCAGAAGCATTACGTATAGGAAAGGCAAATTCATAACCAGAATAAGTCCTTATTCCAGCAAGGAGAAAGCATTGTCCTTCCCACAGTGAAAGCGGTCCAATATAGTCAGTCACCCTGCCACCAGGTCATTGCTATGCGTGTTCTACATTATGGCTTGGTGGGTCAGATTATACTCATCACATGATGGGCAATTCAATCTCATGGTAACTTGGTGGCTCATTGTCAAATGTTCAGTTTTCACTAATGCCCAATAGAATGCCAAAAACTCTCTTTCAAAGGGAGAATGGTTATTTACAGATGATGGTAGGACATTGCTCCAAAATCCTCCAAGTTTTTTTTGTGATTCACCTATAGGAGCCCACCAAAGTTTCCAGACAGCATCTCTATCTGACACTGATACCTCGGGTACCATCAGGTCTTTTGGATCATATGTTTTAAATGGTAGAGTAACCATTGAAAAGCCTGGTTCAGGATCTACTCAAAGCTAGCAGCATTCACAGTTACTTGGTGTATTAGTCAGGGTTCTCTAGAGAAACAGTACTGATAGAATGAATATATATATATATATATATATATATATATATTCAATGATATATATATATACATACATATATATCAGAATATCTTTAGGAATCATTTCATCATTTCATTTATTTTTTATTAATTATTATTTTTAAGACCAGCCGTATTTGTTCCTACCCTGGGTCTCTGGGCTATCCAGTCTCTGGTTCCTGGCAATCCAAGCAGTATCACCTGGGTTCCTTCTTGAGAAGTGGGCCTCAAGTTAAATCAGGCATTGGTTGGCCACTCTCAGAAGGTCTGTATCACCATTGCCTCAGTACATCTTGCAGGCAGGACAAATTATAGGCCAAAGGTTTTGCAGCTGGGTTGGCATCTAGGTTTCCCTTTCAGTAGCCTGCAGAGTACTTTCCCACATCAAAGAGACTAGAATGTAGGGGTGAAGGCTCCATGTGGACACCAGCTCAGCCTCTCCACGTTCAATGAGCTGTGTGGGTGTTGTCCTTGGCAATGAGGCCCCGCTGTCAGTTTATGGAGAGCAACCCTCTGTCTCAGCATTAGCCTGGGTTGTTTGCAGATCTCCATGGGATGCCCTCGGCCAAGAACTGGACCTAATGAAACACAGTCCTGCCACTGGGAGCCTTGCCTGCTACAAGAGATGGCCAGTTCAGACTCCATATCCTCCATTACTAGAAGTCCTCACTAGGATCACCCTCACAGATTCCAGGAAGTTTCTACTACATTAAGTTTCCACCCTCACCCCACCAATACCCCCAATTCCAGCTGTCTCTCACTGAACTCTTTGCCTCCATTCTATTTCCCCCTAGTCCCACCTTTTGGCTCACGTTCCAACCCATCCTCAGTCTATCCACAAAATCTATTCCATTTGCCCTTCTCAGGGAGATCCATGCACCCCTCCTAGGACCCCCATCTTTACTTAACCTCTCAGAATCTATGCATTGTAACTTGGTTATCTTGTTGTTGTTGTTGCATTCATTTGTCTGCAAATTTCATGATGTCTTTTTCTTTCTTTCTTTCTTTTTTTTAGCAGCTGATCACATTTTCTTTATCCATTCTTGAGGGAAATCTATGTTTCCAGTTTCTGTCTACTATGAATAATGCTTCAATGAATGTAATTGAGTAAGTGTCCTTGTGGTAGGATGGAGCATCCTTTGGGCATATGCCTAAGAGTGGTATCACTGGGTCTTAAGATAGATTGATTCCCGGTTTCCTGAGGAACTGCCATATTGATTTCCACAGTGGCTGTAGGAGTCTGCACTCCCACCAGCAATGAGGGAGTGTTCTGTTCTTACTGATATCCAACTTAATCCATGGTAATCTGAAAGGGCACAGGGAATTATTTCAATTTTTTATATCTGTTGAGACTTGCTTTGTCTCTTAATATGTGGTCAGTTTTGGAGAAAGTTCCCTGTGGTGCTGAGAACAAGTTATATTCTTTTGTGTTTGGGTGGAATGTCCTGTAAATATCTGTTAGGTTCATTTAGTTTATAATGTCAGTTAGCTTCAGAGTTTCTCTGTTTAGTTTTTGCTTGGATGGCCTGTCCATTGGTGAGAGTGGGGTATTGAAGTTTCCCACTATCAGTGTGTGAGGTCAATATGTGATTTAAGCTATAGAAGTGTTTCTTTTACAAAAGTGGGTGCCCTTGTGTTTGAGGCATAGATGTTAAGAATTGAAATGTCATCTTGGTGGATTTTTCCTTTGATGAGTACGAAATGTCCTTTTCCATCTCTTTTGATTAATTTTGGTTTGAAGTCTATTTTGTTAGATATTAGAATGACTATACCAGTTGTTCTATACTAAGTTGCTTCTTAGGTCCATTTGCTTAGAAAATCTTTTCCAACCCTTTGTAAGGTCTTTCTTTGATGTTGAGGTGTATTTCTTGTGTGTAGCAGAAGAATGGATTCTGATTTCATATTCATTCTGTTAGCTTGTGTCTTTTTATTCTGGAATTGCATCCATTGATATTGAGAGATATCAGTGATTAATGATTATTAATTCCTATTGTTTTTTTGTTGTTCTTGGCGGTGGTGGTGGTGGTGGTGGTGGTGGTGGTGGTGGTGGTGGTGTGTGTGCTTCTTTTGGTTTTGCTGGTGTGACATTATTTCCTGTGTTTTCATGGGTGGAGTAACTGATTTAGGTTGGAGTTTTCCTTCTAACACCTTCTGTAGGGCTGGATTTATAGATAGATATTGCTTGACTTTATCATAGATAAATATATCTATATATATATAGTCAAATTTATCTATATAGATAGATAAAGTTGACTTTATCATGGAATATCTTATTTTCTCCTTCTATGGTGATTGAAAGTTTTGCTGGGTATAGTAGTCTGTGTTGGCATCTGTGGTCTCTTAGAGTCCACAGGGTATCTATCTAGGCCCTTCTAGCTTGTAGAGTCTCTTTTGAGAAGTTGGATGTAATTCTAATAGGCCTTCCTTTATATATTACTTGCTTCCTTCCCCTGCAGCTTTTAATATTCTTTTTCCTGTTTGTACATTTAGTGTTTTGGTTATTATGTGGCAAGGGGGTTCCCTTTTCTGGTCCAATCTATTGGTGTTCTGTATGCTTCTTGTACCTTGATAGGCATCTCCTTCTTTACGTTAGGAAAATAGGCTGGAGTGTTCACAGGGAATGCCTTCTGGTGTTGGAGGGTGGGGTGCAGGGACAAGTAGGAGAAGGGTGGTCAGGAGGAGACAGTCTGTGGGATCCACAGGATGTGTAGAGAGGGGGGAAGGGAAGCAGCAGCTGGTGTTCTGTTGCAGTGCTAGGCAGGAGTCTGAGGAATTGGAGCAGCTTGGGTTTTAGTTGATTCCAAATATAGTAAAGTTGACAACCAAGAAGAGCCATTATACTTCTTATATGGGCTGGAAATACCCAAATAAGAAACATGCTTTCTCCAAAGTCCAAATAAGCCCACCAAGTGTTCTTCTTTCTTGGTGGTGGGAGGGTCCAAGTGCAGTAACTTATCCTTTGACTAAGAAGGACTATCTCTGAATGCCCCACACCCCTGCACTCCTTGAAATTTCCTGATGTTGGAGACCCTTGGATTTACTTATATCTTAGTCACTTCTTAGTTACTTTTGTATTGCTGTGATAAAAACATGAGCAAGGCAACTTATAGAAAGCAGGGTTTATTTGGTGCTCACAGTTCCGGAGGGATAGAAGAGCACCCACATCATGGCGGGGAGCGTGACGGCAGACAGGCAGGCATGGCACTGGAGCAGCACCTGAGAACTCACATCCTGGCTCACAAACAGGATGCAGAGCCATGATGTTGGTGTCCGGCTGCTTTTGTGTGTCAATTTGACACAAGGTAGAGTCATCTGAGAGGAAGGAGCCTCAGTTGAGGAAACGGCTTGATGAGATACAGCTCTAAGGCATTTTCTCAATTAGTGATCAATGTGAGAGGGTCCAGATCATGGTGGGTGGGGCCATCCCTGGGCTGCTGGTCCTGGGTTCTATAAGACGGTGGGCTGAGCAAGCTAGGGGAAGCAAGCCAGTAAGCAGCACTCCTCTGTGACTGCTGCATCAGCTTCTGCCTATGGGATCCTGCCCTGTTTAAGTTCCTATCCTGACTTCTTTCAGTGATGAACAGCAATGCTGAAGTGTAAGCCAAATAAACCCTTTCCTCCCCAACTTCCCTTTTGGTCACGGTGTTTTGTTGCAGCAAAAGAAACCCTAAGATATCTCCTTAGATGAACTCTGTTATTATTCCAGACATACGTGAGCTATTAGTATTAATAGTCCTGTGCTATGAAATACCAGGAAGAGGACCTTCTCAGAATCATAAACCAGCACATATACCCTACTTTTTCACTTACATTTATTTTGGGAAAGGTTATATTTATTTACGTAGCTTGTTTTCATGAGCAGATCACATGAATGTTTGGGTTTGGATGGCCTTTATGCAAATGCATGCATGACCGGGTGGCCTTTATAGCTAGGTTACACAGTTAATTCTACATGGTGAAGGTTATTTGAGATAATATATTGAGCAATATTATAATTATGTTCATGCCCTTGACCATTAATTAATCTGTCAAAAGAATGATCTCAGGAAATGACTTTTCCTATTATTTCCTCAGGGAGCAGTAGCTCAGCCTCTAAATTCACTGGTAGAAAAATTCCTCCATAAATTCAGAAGTTTAGACAAAGAAGCTCACAGTGATAACAGATGAGATAAAGCATGCAATTTGGTAATTACATTATTAGGGAAAGACTATGAAACACAAAAAACCATGTATAATAACCTCTTCTTTTAAAAAAGTATTATTATTGTGCGGTGTGTGCATGTGTGCGTGCACTTGTGTGCATGTGTGTGTGCTGACTACAGGTACAAGTATGTCATGGTACATGAGTGGATGCATGTACATAAAGTGCATAGTACACTAGAAAATGACTTTGGAAGTTTCATCATGGGTTCTGGTGACTGAACTCAGGTTGTCAGGCTTGTACGACACTTAGAGCTGAGCCATTTTGCCAAACCATTAACTTATTGATAAATGTGGTCTTGAACTTGTATTAGGACTCTTGCTTTGTATTATAACTCTTGTAGCAGATGATGTCACAGTATAGATTGTGATGTCACTCTTACAAATTCTGTTGCCGTGGTTATGTGATTATATATGTTTGTGCCTCTGGTTTGAATTTCAGTTTCATTGAAACTTCTTAACTAGCACCTGGGATAATATAGACTCTTATATTTTGATTGTGGTAAACGTTTAAAATGGGCGATAACTGTACCTCCAAAGGTATGATATTCACCACTGGATGCTATGCCTTTAGTTGGTTAATAGTTTTCAAAATATTTTGTTCAAATATTTCTTTCTTTATATATAGTTTTGATTGTGCTTTATACTTTTATTCTATCTCATGTATTTGATTGTCCTGTAAAGCAATTTGACTTTAACCTTTCTCTAATGTTATAAATAGGGTTCTCTGAAGGAACAGAATAGAGAGAATATATGTATGTATACATCAAGGGGACTTATTAGATTGGCTTATAGGATGCTGTCTGCGTAGTTCAACAAAGGCTGTCTCATGCTTAAAAGACTGAGAATCCAGCAGGGGTTGAGTTCAAAGGCTGGATGTCTTAGCGTTCTCAGTCTGGCACTGGAGTCCTGGAGGATTCCTGGAGAGCTGCTGATCTTCAGTCTACATTGGAGTCCCAAGGAAATTGGTGCTAAGACTGGCAAAGGAATGCCTCGGCAGCAGGGTCGCTGTGCTCACCAGTGAGAGTGAGGAAAGCAGGCAAACAACAGACTTTCCTTATTCCATGTCCTTGTACCTGTGCCGACACCAGAAGGTGCAGCCCAGATGTAAGCTGGATCTTACTGATTCAAATAATCAAATCAAGAAAATCCCTCAGGCCAGGTGGTGGTGGCGGCGGCGGCGGCGGCGGCGGCGGCGGCGGCGGCGGCGGCGCATGCCTTTAATCCCAGCACTCAGGATGCAGAGGCAGGCGGATCTCTGTGAGTTTGAGGACAGCCTGGGCTACCAAGTGAGATCCAGGACAGCCACCAAAACTACACAGAGAAACCCTGTCTCGAAAAACCAAAGGAAAATAGAAAAAGAAAAGAAATTCCTCATAGGAATGCCCAGCAGCTTGGGTTATAACTGTTTTAAGATGTAGTCAAATTGACAACCAATATTAACTATTGTATGTGTGTGGGATTTGTGTGTGTGTGTGTAAATTCCTATTATACCTTATGTTGTTAAGCTTTTCCTTACTAGATGCTCTGTGGTATAAATACAATAACTTTTGTAAAGTATATTTTGATAAGATTTAAGTTATATGTGTTTAAATTATTAATCTCAAAAAATTATGGAGATGTTTTGAGACATTTCATATAACAATGTGTGTGTGTGTCTTTATTTTTCTGTTGTTTTTTTGTTTTTGTTTTTCAAGACAGAGTTTCTCTGTAGCTTTGCACCTTTCCTGGAACTCACTCTGTAGCCCAGGCTGGCCTCGAACTCAGAGATCTGCCTGTTTCTACCTCCCGAGTGCTGGGATTAAAGGCGTGAGCCACCACCTCCCAGCTGTATCTTTATTTTTAACATACATTCCTTTTTTTCCCCTGAAAGGTTCATTTTAGTCAGGAAAATATGGATATGTGTTTTCCATGTATGTGATGGTTCATGGGAGTGTGCACTTTCTATATTTCATTAATCTGAAAACACTTGCTTTGTGAGCCATCTGAATTGCCAGGGATATCAATTAGAGGTAATGTTTGAGCCTACTTCCCCACAGAGCTAAGCATCGTCAAATGTGGTAATTGCCTTTTCAGTGTGGAGTCAGTTTTAATACACAAAAGTAGAGGATTAGGGTCAACTGTAAAGACTGATGAATACGAGCATAGAAACTTAATATTGTTTTACATTCAGCAATTAGTATATAATATATATATATAATATGATTAGAATTATTCACAGAGAGAATTGTGGTTACCTATAGATTTGAAAAGATGTTAATGGCTAAAACTGTTTCAGTGTGTTGTGTGGCTTAGTTCTCCTGACCCTTCATTTTGAGCTCTTTCAAAAGTTGAGCTCTAGACTTTGCTATGACTTTCTCAATAGCTAAATGGAGAGACTCTCAAATTTGTGACACATCAGTAATGTAAGATGGTGGGTTTTCCAGGTCTTAAAATGTTACATGTTTTAATACGTGATGTTAGTGCACCCAGCATTCTGGGGCTGCCTTATTGAAATACGTATTGCAACTGGGACATTCTGAAGAACAATGCTGACCTAACTTTAGGAGTGGACATTGAGTGTGTACTTAGGCCAACATAGGCATAAGTTTTAAACTGTTAACTCGCTTTGTCCACCCAAGTCTGCATGAAAGAAAAATGGTTGCTTTCGAGCTAAGTAGGAGTATGTCATAGAAGAATAATGGCTTTGGAATTTAGAACCCAAGACTGAGTCTGTGGTTCAGGCTAAGCTGGAGGAACTGGGCAGTTTATTTTGCCAAAAACATAACATGCCTGAGGATTTAAACCACATGCCTTGTGTTCATTAAATCACTTACCAACAGCACAGATCTATGCCCTTATGGGTAGAATCAGAGAGAGAGAAAGAGAGTGATAGAAGTATTCAAGCTCCTCTACTCTTAGGGCCAATGTAGAAACAGATGTGTGGCCCTCATGTGACACCCTAATTGTTGACTTGTGCTCATCATTCAGTTGTGGAGTTATTAGCTACCATAGAAGAGAGCCATCATCTGTGTATGGATTTCTGCTGGCCTACATAAATTATATACATTATCCACTTCATACTAATGCTTTCAAACCCCAGGGCAGATATCGCTACACAAATATAGCATTTCATTCGAGTCATTATGTGCAAAACACAAGGAACTGATGGTTTTGATCAGTTCACTGATACTGAGGATTTGGGCATGCACATTCTGAGAGTCCTTAATCAGTCTCCAACCCTGCCATAAAGTCAGTTACAACTGGGCATATCTTTTAGTGATATCTGTGAAGTTAAGTGCTGAGACCATATGAGCTGCACTCCTGAGACAGGGATGTAGAAGAACTCAGAATAGCATTCCAATATTAATGTTCTATAGCATTCTAGTGACAACTCTGATATGGAGTGGTCAACAGAGGCCAGATTCTCATTCTAACCCACTACACTGTGGGTCCACTGATCTGAATATGGACAGCCACACAAAACCACAAAAACAAATGGATAGCATATTGAAGGAAGACCAGAAGAACTGCATTATATATAGTTACTACTTAGAAACTGTATTAACATCAGCATCTTCTACTGTTCAGTAATCTTATTGTGTATCAAAGGATGAGTGGATGAGTATAATTACATCTTGTGCCTGCTACCAAGTCTATTTCCCCAGTACAGTATGTAGACTATTGAGTTTAAATTCCCATTTGCTTAATGACAAATGCAAATTCTGTATATTTCAGTTTGTG
This sequence comes from Peromyscus leucopus, assembly GCF_004664715.2. NCBI lineage: Eukaryota > Metazoa > Chordata > Mammalia > Rodentia > Cricetidae > Peromyscus > Peromyscus leucopus. The sequence goes on along the minus strand of NC_051069.1, from coordinate 35,715,903 downwards.
GGCATTGACATGGATTTAAGAGATTCCTAGAAAGGAGAGTCAATCTTCAGGGCTTCAGAATGGTCTGAAGATATGGTAGAGCTCCTGTATAATGTTAAGATTCATGTTAGTGTTCACACAGTCAAACATGGATTATTGCACATTGTCTTAGATTCCCCATACTTAGAGAGGCCAAAATTATTGTCCCTTATTTCTCTTCTTGTATTCTCCTACTTTCCCTTTCCTCTTGAAAAGATTGGTCCAGCAGTAGCCCAATCATGCTCATTAATGAACTACATCCATTCAGTCCAGCCATATGGACTAAAGCCATGGATCTTTGTCAATATAAAGCAAAGATTTCTCGGCAAGTACAAATTGTACCTTGAGCTGTTATTTTGTGTTCTACTTTTTCCAGAGGACAGCCAGTTGACAGCCCCACAAGAAGAGTTGGCAAGGTCATCAAAGGTAAGATGAACATCACATTTTCTAAGATAGAAAGGCTACTTTCCTGATTCCTTTGCTTTTAATAGATACTGTATTTGAATAAAATAAAAGATCATGTACACTACACATTAAGTTGTTTACTTAGGAAGTGAATGAAATGAAATTGTACAAAGTCATCCCTGAAACAAAATGTCACTGTCAGGTGTGTTTTAGGAGGCTTGTTTTTCTTGAACAGGTGTTCCTTTTTATATTTAAAGTTGTGTAATTTACACTCAAAAGGTAATAGATGGGGTTGTAGCAATGTCTCAGTTGTTAAGAGCACTTGCTGCTCTTCCGAAGGACCCAGGTTCGATTCCAAGCACTTACACCACGGTGGTTCACAACCACCTGTAACTCCATTCCCAGAGGATCTGACACCCTATGCCATTTGTCTGGCCTCCCTGGACTCCTGCACACGTGTGATGCACATACATATACTTGAGCACACATACAACAGATCAATGTTTTCAAAGGCAGCTGACTTGTGTTTATGAAGAGTGTGTATATCTGTGTCATCTCCACTTTCTCTTGCAGGGTTCTCTGTTTTAGACAGTGTAAGTAGGTTTTTGGAACTGTTGTGGCAGAAGTTTCTTGTATCAATTATAGGAACATTGAAGTCGCCAGACCTGTAAAGCATGAAATTTAATGTATAGCTAATTGGGGCATGGAGGCACTTCTCAAGGGGAACTCTTTTTTTTTTTTTTTTTTTTTTTTTAAGATTTATTTATTTATTATGTATACAGTGTTCTGTTTGCATGTATCCCTGCGGGCCAGAAGAGGGAGCCAGATCTCATTACAGATGGTTGTGAGCCACCATATGGGGGCCGGGAATTGAACTCAGGACCTCTGGAAGAACAGTCAGTGTTCTTAACCTCTGAGTCATCTCTCTAGCCCCTCAAAGGGGACTCTTGAGAGCAGGTTTTAAAAAGATTTCTCTGCCATGTGACAGTGTATCCTAAAAACCCAAAATAGAGTGATAGGAAAACCTGATTTGGGTTGAATCAGCAAAAGTGTGAAAGATATTTTTTCCCAAAGTATCCAAGGTCAGGTGTTTTCTGACAGCATCATATGACAGACTAATAATCTTTGTCTTGACTATTCTTCCCCATCCTAATTACAATTACCCTAAGTACTAGGAGAGGAAAGAAACCTGTGGAAATGGAACTCACCTTGTTCTGTACCTGAGTGTTTCTTTTTTCTAAATTGTAGGTGGAGCCAAGGAGGAAGTCATATCGTATGTATTATGGAGCCACTTTCTTAAGACACATTTTAGATAAGAAATTTACAAGTACTGCCTGTCTTTTCTCAGGTGCACTCTACAATTTCTACCACCGGCTCACAGTAACACTTAAGACTTTTAGATAAAGAAAAAGAAACACACACACACACACACACACACACACACACACACACACACAGTGATAGCCCAAATAACAAATTGTAAGCATGTTTACTATGCATGCATTTAGTTGTGATCATTTTAGTTTAAGATTTAATGCACCAGGATGTGTCTATATTTGTATTTCTCCTAGGTAGAAATCTCAATTATTTAAACCCAATATCAATTTCTCCAATGAGAAAAAAATTAAAGTGCACATTTTCCCTATATTAGTTTAGAACTCATCACAGCCATGCATGCTGGCATTATTTCTTTGTGTTCTCTGTCATAGAAGAATCAACCAAGACACAGAGGTAAGTGGTTGAGATGTGTGACTACACAGGCCAAGACCATCATTGTGTACATAAACTTAGGGTCCAATATCAGTGCTATGAGATGACACTTACACTTACTACCCTGTCAAGATGCCATTAGTCACTGTAGAAGGTCTCCAGCCCCTAGCTGGACCTCAAACAAATCAAATCTCCAGAGACAGAAAATAACAGCAACAATGAAAACCCATTTCAGCATCCATGTGCCTGGGTGCAGACTTCCACAAGTGTGAAAGCCAGAGAAAGCCCACATGTGTGGGAAAATAGTTCCCTTGGTAAAATGTCTACCTGTGATGCAGGAGGCCCTCAGTTTGATCTTTAGTTCCACATAAACCTGAGTGGCAGCACACAAATCTATAAGGAGCTCGTGATTATTCTCACTCTCTGACAGTTTCTGGTCCTCCTGGGCTGTACACTGAGGCTATATCTGACGACAACAACAACAACAACAAAATGGGAACAAAAAATGACAAGTGGGAAAAGAGCTGACCTTCCACCAGTGAGAGCATTGATTCTAACACTGAAAGTCACAGCAAAGAAAAACAAATTGTATATGTGTCACAATTGAAATTCTAGAAATAACAGGTTTCAGTAATAACTGGTGAAAGGCTTTAGCTCATTCTCAGGAGCTCAAAGCACCACACAATTTAGGGTGTATGTCTACAAAAAAAAAAAAAAAAAAAAAAAAAAAGGAAAGGAGGGAAGGAAGAGAAGCCTCCAGTCAATATAGTCTCATTCTTTTAAGTGACCATATTTAAAGATGAGTTAGACTCTGCTCTAAAAGTATTTGCTCTTACTGATGGTCAGTCTCCATGTTGACTGGTGAGAACATGGGGAGCCTATCCATTCAGTATATGTAAACAGTCAGGACTGAAGAGTGTGATTGTGATGTGTCTGTATGTTCAGGCATTTGCTAAGGAGGGCTTTAGTTCAGAGGAAGCAGGACTGTGTGTCCTGCCCTTGGGTAGCCAGTGAATGGAAACAAAATTTGTTTAGTAAAAATTGGACTTCATTGAGGAAAGAGTGAGTAGGGAAGGCTCATACTGATCAGTGATAATGCAGCCCCCACCCTTCTCAGAGGTAGGCCTGGTCTGGCTGTAGAGACTGTTGTCAAGGGTAATTTCAGGGAGAAAGTAGAATGCACACACTCAGTCCATTAAGTCACAGTGATCTAGGCATCTTGTCCTGTCAGTTTATGGTGAAGGTTTATTCGGGGTTGATCAGTTGAAAGATAGTGTTGTTTTCCTCCCCACCATCACGTGACAACTGTGTTGGCATGATCTGGCCTCTGAGTCATCGTGGTAGACAGATAGAAGGGGTCCCATGTCCATGGACTTAGCTATTAGAAACTACAGGGAGGAGGCGTCGTGAAGGCGGTGGCAGAGACAGGTACACATTTACACCTCTGAGGTCTCTGAATGACTTCTTTGGCAAACTCATGTTCTGTGTCAGGGATTCAAAAGTAGAACATTCATCTCTATTTTTTTTCTCTCAGGCAATTTGGTCACAATGACATAAAATTAGACACTTCAATAGCCTGAGGTGAAATGTAGACAGTGTAATTTTCTCTGGCTATGGTCCACTGAAGGTGACACTATATGTGCTCCATGGCCTGAAAAACATCATGCTGTGTAAAGAATGAAAAGTAAACATAACTGTCCATTGCCCCAAGGCCAGGCTAACACCCTCTTTGCAAGTAGCCACTCAATCGAGCTGGGGTCTTGTTTGTATTTTACATTTAACAAATGTCGTGACATTTCTGTAGTCCAGCTCTTTTAACTAAGCCTTTATCATTAATTATTTTCACACTCATGAGGTTTATGAAGGATTCTTAATTTTTGGTGTCCCAGTGCAAAGGGTAGAGAAGCAAGGAATTGTACAAATTTCACACTGCCTTTCTGTTGTTACTGTACCATATCCATAAGAGAACTTACCTCTCTTGACCATGTAATGCCCTACATTAAGTGTACACTGACCTCCATGATGTGAGGAAAGCCCCCCCCATCTGCTCTGAGGAGATTTCTCCCAGAGTCCTGGGGAAGATGCTCACAGAGGCTAGGATTCCAATCTGAGGGATATCAAATGAATCTACACAGATCTCTTTCAGTCCATTCATTTTATTCCTCTAAGTCAATTCTTTTTTTTTTTTTTTTTTTTTTGGTTTTTTCGAGACAGGGTTTCTCTGTGTAGCTTTGCGCCTTTCCTGGAACTCACTTGGTAGCCCAGGCTGGCCTCGAACTCACAGAGATCCACCTGCCTCTGCCTCCTGAGTGCTGGGATTAAAGGCGTGCGCCACCACCGCCCGGCAACCTCTAAGTCAATTCTAACTACATAGCTTCTTTTCTGCTCTTATACTTAGCTCCTCTCTTTCTTGGTCCTCTGTACCTTTTTTTCTGCTGTTCTTTGTTCTTAGTTTTCTCTCTCATCCCTCTCTCTTGCCTGACTTCTCACATGTCTAACCGGAGACTCCTTACAATTCTAAGAAAAATTGTACAGCCCTCAAGGTCATAGCACACTCCTAAAATAGACAGTAAGGAGCAGAGCCATTACCATAGTAATGCAAGGTTCCAAGGTCTCAGGACCAGAGGGAAAGGGCGCAGTACCCAGTGCCACAAACTCTGAGACATAGCTGTTTATCAGCAGACTGCTGATGGTACTTTGAAAATTCAATAATTACTTTGTTATCAACAATAGTTGTAGATTATGCTGCCTTTTATTTATGAAAAGAATGAAGATTTCTTGCACTGTTCTTTTGATATGTGAAATATTAACCTCCCTAGTTCATCAGTAGACCCTGATACAAACACAGAATATAAAAACACACTTAAACTTCTACTGTGGTTCTCAGTGAATAATGTGAACAAACAAAAAGCTGAATTTGACCTTGAGTGAGACAGTATGGCTTCACCTACTACAGTCACCTAGGTATGAGTTACTCACTCTCTCCACTTTCTTCTTTCCAGATATGGATGAGGGCAAAGATGCCAATGTCTTGTGTAAAGAGAGCAGCCTTCAAAGTGATGATCTTGGCAGTGGTAGGTCATATCTGGTCACATCCAATTCTCCACTGGTTTCTTCCAGATACAAACACTATAGGTGGTGACACACTGAAGATGACTTGGGTAGCAAGAACAGCCTTCAAAGCAATGGACTTGGTGGTAGGTCATTCCGGGTCTGATCCATCTCTCCACTGACTTCCTTCCAGATACTGATTATCCTGACCAAACCGACTCTGAGAACGAGATGAACAGCAAGGAGAGCAGTTTTCTTGGTAGCAGTAGTGGTAGGTACTGGTATTCCTGGTCAGATCCAATGTGAGGTTCTAAGAGCAGTTGGGTTATTGCTTCTCCTTGGATATCTATGAGGGAATGTTAATTTGAAGGGTCTTCCAAGTGGGCTAGAAGCAATGATGAAACTATAATTTAATCATTATATTTAGTTGTTTTTCTCATGTTATGACCAAACACCTGACAAGCACTTTAATTGAGAAAGGGTTTATTGTGGCTTATAGTTAAAAAGATGATTCCATTATTGTGGGGAAGCCATGGCAGCTGGCATGGAATGTGTCTTAGCCAGTGCAGGCAGCCAGTTGTTCACACTGCATCCACGTTCAGGAGGCAGCGAGTTAACAGAAGTGTGGCTGGGCTCCAAGGCCTAAAAGTTTTCCCAGAGACTCACTTCCTCCAGGGAATATTCACCTCCTGATGATGGAGCCAATCCCTTTTCAAGCAGCATCACCCACTGGGAACCAAATATTCAAACACATGAAGTTACGGGGACATTAAACACTCAAATCAAAACACACAGTGTGGTGTAAGGTCATGTATGGATTGACCATCTCATGTCACATAATCTGGACTCTAGGTAGAAAGGCAGGGGCTCAGCTTCTTATTTCACTCTTTGTAACCATTCTTCAAGGAAGATAAGATACTCCAGGGATGAAGAAGTGACCATTTCATCTGGTCCAGCATCTAATGTAGGTTATCCTCATCTAGGTAGTTAAAGATATTCCTTCCCTGCATTGTTGTCCTACTCCTGCTCTCATTAGTTTTTTTCTGTGTTCTGCCCTCTGTCATACTGTTCTGGTTTGTTTTCTGTTGCTCTGATAAACACTTAACTGAGGGTAACTTGGGGAAGGTAGGTCATTCTGGGTCTGATCCATCTCTCTACTGACTTTATTCCAGATACTGATGATCCTGACGAAACTGACTCTGAGAAAGAGATGAACAGCAAGAAGAGCAGTTTTCTTGGTTGTAGTAGTGGTAGGTACTGGCATTCCTGTTCAGATCCAATGGGAGGGTCTAGGATTAGTCACGTTATTCCTTCTCCTTGGATGACAGAAAATCAATTTAAGGGTCTTCCTAATAGGCAAAAGCAGTGGTAAGAGTCTATTAGTGAATCATCCTTTAGTTGCTCTTCTCAATGTTATGACTCAATATTTTATTTTTGTACTCCTTAGACAAAGAAATGACCATGTCATCTGGTCCAGAGTTTAATGTAGGTTGTCGTCATAATCTAGTGGTTAAAACAAAGATGCTTACTTCTCCGTGTCATTGTCCTGCTGGTGCAGTCATTAATAAGTATTTTAATTATATTCTGTTCCTACATTTTGTCAAATGCACATATTATAATCTGCTTTCCATTGGTATGACAAACATATTGACCAAAAGCAAGCTAGGGTGGAAAGGCTTGTTGTATCTATCAGATTATAGTCTACCATCAAGGGAAGCAAAGATGGTAACTCAAAGTAGCAATGTGGAGTCAGGAAGCTAATCTGAGACCATGAAGGAATGTTGCTTAATGATTTGCTCTCTCTAGTTTGGTCAGTTATTTTTTTTAGACAGTGCACCCCCACCTGCCTAAGGAGTAACACCACCCATAGTGGTCTGGGCCCTCCTATATCAATTAGAAGTCAAGAATATTCCCACAATCATTCTTACAAGCCAATCTAATGGAAACAACTCCCCAATTTTGATTCTCTCCTAGGTGTATGAAGTTTACAAAGAAGATTAAACAGCACAAGTCACCTCTTGTCAACTTGACACATAAGCAGGCCATTGTTAGATTATAACATTTCCTGTTTTTCTCCAAGGTCTCATGTTTATATAATATAAAATAGTGTACAACGATAGAAGTCCCACAGTCTTCAAATAATGCCCACCATTTAAAAGTCCAAGTACTCTTTTAAAATCCAGTCTTTTAACTATAGGTTCCTGTAAAAACCAAGTTTTATGTGCTCTTTTATTCAAAGAAGCAATAAGAAAGATATAGGGAAAGGAAAGAAAAACGACACTAAAATAGTGCAAGAAGCCCAATGTCCGACACCCAGGAATCACTCACCATCTTCTGAACTCAAAGGCTTGCAGAGTTGTAGCTTTCAGACAGCCAACCACAGCATACAGGCCCGTCTTGGAGGCTCATGCCAGCTCCACTCCAAAAACACTGCCTTCCACATCCTGCCATCTCTAATTTGCTCAGGTCTCCTAGTAACCGAGCCTGGACATCCACCAATGGCCTTGCCTAGCCTCTCTCTAGGGACTCTGGCCCTTCCACATGGTGGCAAGCCTCAGCTTCTTTCCGTGATCCCTCAGTCCTGTAGCTTTTCTGCCACCATAGCAAGTAGCACCTAGGAGACTCTGACACATCACCAAGTTTGGGTGCCAGCTTGGGATGCGGCCTGGCCCCGCTCTGAGCCAGAGCTTCTGTGTGCGGATGTGAAGGAAATAGTTCTAAGAAGAGCTTGTGTCTGTGATGCTGGTCCCCTAGTCATCTGATTTCCCAGTCCTGGATACCCAGTAGCCATTGTCCCAGTAAAGGACAGAAGGTTTCACTTCACAGATTCTTAACCCAAACTTCTCACAAGCAGTTCCCAAGAGACGTGGCTGCCCTCTCCCCCTCCACAAGCCAAGACTCGCTTGTCTACCTTCCTTTCACCATTCTTGTTTTCCAAATTTCTACATGCAAGCTTATTCAGTTTTGAGCATTCAGTGGATCTTCTGTGTCAAAACACCACATTTCCATAATCCTCCCCCAAGCAACATGATCAGGTCCGTCACTGCAATAACCCATCCTTCTGGCACTGTTTTCTGTATTAGTTGTTTTGTTGTTACTATAATAAAACACCAGAATCACAATGGAAGAAAACAACTTTGGCTTCCGTTGCAGTAATACGGTGGATTTTGGCAAGGCATGGAGTAGGTGATGTTGTCAGGCATGGAAGTGGTGCACATACATCCATACAGGCACTCACAGATAACAAACAAACAAACAAACAAACAAACAAACAAACCCAACGTGTTTGATTCCCAGATTACATGAAGAGAGAAGAAATTCCACAGAGCTGTCCTCTGAACCCACACCCATGACATGGTATACACACACACACACACACACACACACACACACACACACACACACACACTATTAGTACATAAAATTAATTTTGAAAATCATATGTGGTTAATGCATCTAGATAGATGCTGGCTTATGGGGTTAAAAGAGGTTTGACTGATATCTAGAAAGAAGTGCCAGTTGTCCTGACTTCAAAATGTTCTGAAGAAGTAAGAGAAAGCAGAAATCTATTTTTTTTTCTCTTTTGGTTTTTTTGAGACAGGTTTCTGTGTGGTCCTGACGTCCTAGTACTGACTCTGTAGACCAGGCTGGTCTTGAACTTGCAGATCCATCTGCCTCTGGTTCCCAGGTGCTGGGATTAAAGGCATGGGCCACTACACCTGGCTAGAAACCCATCATTTAACATTTATTTCAGTGTTTCCCCAATGAAACATTTTCAGGTTGCTTTAGATTCACATTATATAGAAGGGCAAAACTTACCTTTCTCATTTCTCAAGGTCTTGATTTTTTCTCCCTAGTCAAGAGGATGTTCTTGCATCAGCACAATTATGTTTATTAATTAACTATGTGCATTAAACCTGAATGTTTAGATTGAATCCATAGAACTCTGTCCACATCAATCCAAGATCCCCTGTGATACAATAAGTGGCACCATTATCTCAGGTTTATTTTGTGTTCTCCTAGTGATGTCTTACAAGGACCAGATGAAGACCCCCCCAAAAGAGAAGATAAATCCATCATTAATTAAGGTAAAATATCTTTTCCCTTTTCTAACACAAAAAGGTTGGATTTAGGATTCCTTTATATTTTCTTTTATCACATTGGGATGATAAAACTGATTACCTACACTATAGGTATTCAAGTATTTTCTAAGTAAAAGGAGGAAGTAGAACTAGATCAAGCAGTTTTTGGTCAAGTTGTAAAAAAATGCCAGTGCCAGTTTCCACATGTATTTTTAGGGGACCTTTCTTCTGGCAAAAGTTTTTCTGTCTAGATTAAAACTTGAGTGATTTTCACTCAAAAGTTGGCACACATTAGTAGAAGTAACCGTCTTATTCAATAAGAAACACAGAACCAACGCAAAGAAGAAAGCCAAAGAGGTCAGAGCTAAGAGCTAAAAACCTTACCCTTCCTCTCGCAGTGGTCCTTCCTCTCCAAAAGAGACCTACTTCCTGTGTGTCTGTCTTTATAAAGACTTTCTGTTCTGCCTTCTCATTGGTTGTAAACCCAACCACATAACCACCTTGTCACTGCCTGTCTGTACAGACCTCCAGGTCTTCTATGGTTGGTATTGAGATTAAAGGCGTGTGTCTCCAATGCTGGATGTATCCTTGAACACACAGAGATCCTCCTGGCTCTGCCTACTAAGTGCTGGGATTAAAGGCTTGAACTACCACCCGGCTTTTGCTATGGCTTGCTAATAGCTCTGACCCCCAGGCAACTTTATTTATTAACATACAAATAAAATCACATTTCAGTACAAATAAAATATCACCATACATATTATCTGTGAAAAGTTTCTTTTCTAAGTGTCTTCTTACCTTTCACCAGGGGACTTCTAAGGGTAAGGCAATTGGAATGTATTTTCCTAATTATTGATGTGGTAAAAGATTTTTAAGTCCATTATAAGGACATTAGGTGTTGAGATCTTTAAAGTGTGAAGTTAAAGTAAATAATCTGACACAGAGGCACCCTTAGTAGGGATTCATCTCACAGTACCAGATTGTCTTAATAGTTCTCTGCCATTTTTCAGTGTAGCTTCCAGGAAACATTTGTAGGGGACAAAGAGGTATGTTTGCCTGATCTGGGATAAATGATCAAGAGTATGAAAAATACTTATTTTTTTCACACATTACCCAGCCTCAGGTGTTTTGTAGCAGTATCACACAACAAATTAATACAGAATCTTTCACTTGGCCACTCTTCCCCAAGTCACTAGAAGAACCAAAGACAAGCAGAACTCAGTATTACCTGAACCTAAGAGTGTTTTCTCTAAATTGCAGGTCCAGTCAAGGAAGGGCAGATGCGGTATGTATTCTGGAATGACTTTTTTTTAAAGTCACACTGTAGATAAGAATTGCATATTTACTGCACCGCTATTTTCAGAGAGACCTGGTAGCCATGAGAATGGCAGGTTTAGTTTCAAACAACTACTGATATTCCAAGAGACACATCATGGTTATGTGTCTTTAGTTCTCTCTTATTTACCTTACTAACCTTGGGATTTTGTGTGTCTGACAATATCTTTATGTGTGCTTCCCCCCAAAATATTTTGATTTTCCAACAAATTTTCAATTTAAATGAAAAAATTAAAGAGTTGTTCTCACTTTTGCCACATCAGTAAATTTAAAACTCATTAAAGATACATATGATGAATTCATTTCTCAGCATAACCTTACTAAAGAGGAATGTACCAGGACAGGGAGGCACATGAGCAAGAGGGCAAGCTAGGGAATACAAAGACAAAATGTGTTTTGTTTTGTTTTGTTTTTTTTCAAGACAGGGTTTCTCTGAGTAGTTTTGCTGCCTGTCCTAGATCTTACTCTGTAGACCAGGCTGGCCTTGAACTCAGAGATATCTGCCTGCTCTGCCTCCAATGTGCTGGGATTAAAGGCATGCACCACCACCACTGCCCGGCAACCACACTTCTTTTCAAGATGAGCTACATTTATACTTGAAGGGAACTTCCCCTCACAGATGCTCTGTTTCCATGTTAGCGAAGAAATGTGAGCATAGGGAGCCATTACACTCAATGGATATATACAGTCATTATCGAACAATTTGATTTCATGTCAGGATTTCTAAATGCCTTGTGACTGAGAGTACCTCTATAGGTTGAAGACATCTGCTACAGATTGTTTTTGTTAAGGGCAGATAGGACTGTGTATCTTGCTCGGGGATGGACTGTGAATAGTAGAGTATGTAGTTTAGAAACTGGACATGGTTGAGGAAGCAAGAGCAGGGGAGGTGTGCACTTAGAGCTAGTGAAGGTTCTGCCCTTCTCTTCTCTGGACTTTTTCAGGCTCCACAGATAGTGCCAAGGGCAGTCGTCACCTAGAAACTGATGTGGGCAGACACATCCATTAAATCACCACGCCACCTAACTTCTTGTCCTGTTCACTGAGTTTGAATCTTATCCAGAGTATGTCAGTTGTAGGGAAGTGTTCCCTATCCCCACCACGACTGTAATGTAACATCAGTGTTAGAATGACTTGGAGTCTGGGTCATTATGTGGTGTCTGGTCAGCATGGTTGTCTCATCATTAGAAAGACAGTGTAGAAGAGATGGACACATTTGAACTAACCAAACTCTCTCATATCACTTCTTTTGGAGAAAAGAACTGAAAAGTAGAACTCCCTTCCCTGTTTTGAGGTTTTTCTGTCAGGGCAATTATGTCACAGTGGCATGAAGATAACCCCTTACCTGCTTCCCTACCTCAATGTGATACACAATCTTCATGGACTGTAAAACACCATGGGTAGGTAAAGAATGAAAAGAAATAGCCATTGTCCACTGTTCTAGAGCTGTCTCTGGATCCCTCCATTGCTGTCTTGCAGATTGTTCTAGCATTCAGTAAACCCCACAGACCACTTCTCTAGACCTAGTACTATTCTGTAAGTCTTCATGTTTACTTACAGCTTTAGATTCATCAGGTTTAATGTAAGTGCTTAGGCAGTTGGAGTGTCATAGTGCCAAGAATTGGTGTCATAAGTAGCTGCATAAATTTCACTAGGTTTACATGGATCCTAAAATGATTTGGATGCTGTCTGTCTCACACTCTGAGTCACTTTGCTTCCCTGCTAATACTGGGCCATTCACATGAATTGAGACCTCACTGACCCTGCCATTTTTGTGTTAAGTGGACACTTATGTTTGTGATCCTCCATTCAGAGTAACATTCTGAGTCATGCTTGGAAATCACTAATGAGGTCAAATGTTTATACACAGGACAGTTGTTAGTTTTCCCTGGGGGTGGGGGTCGTTTGTTTATTTGTTTATTTGTGCATTTGTTAAATGCAATTGAGTTGACCTCTTTTTGTTGTGAATGCGTTGCAGTGAGATCTATGTTGCAAAAGCTCCGGCTTAGGTACAGGAAGTCCTTCAGTGTGAGATCTGAAACATCGATCGTGCATGTGAAGGACAAGGCATGCAGCACCAGTGACGGTACTGTGGATATTCAGTAATTAGTTTGAGTTATTAATAGTCATTGGTGATGATAATTGTACTAGTTACTTTTCTGTTGCTGTGATAATACACTATGACCAAAAGACACTTTCAGAAGAAAGAGTTTATGTTGACTTACATTTCCTGAGGGGTAAATATCAATCATGGCGGGTGAAAGTCATGGCAGGCATACTGTCAGGAGCAGTAGGCTGAGAGATCACATTTTCAACAGCAAACAGGAAACAGCAAACTGGAAGTTGAATGAGGCTAGAGATTCTCAAAGACTGTCCACGGTGATGCATTTTCTCCAGCAATGCTCCACTTCCTAAACATGCTACAACTTTCCCAAACAGCATAAACTACCAGAGACCAAGGTTTCAATTACAGGAGCCTATGAGAAACATTTCTCAGTATACCACCATATTCCACTTCCTTGCCTCTGTAAGCTAATGACTGTATTATAATGCAAAATGCCTTTAGCTCAACTTGAAAAATCCCCAGAGGGTACCCAGCCCCAAATGATACATCTGCAACACACGTAAAGCTCAGGGGCCATTAAGAAAGAAGGCATAGAAAAGTTGTAAGAGCCAGAAGACCAGGAACTCTGCTGTGAGGTTGTCTCCTAGAAATGGCAGGGAAGCTTCATCCATGCTACCTAACAGTATGGCTACCTAAACAAGACTGGAAGTACACCACCAATAGACATGCTAACATGGAAGTGGGGGATCTCATGGAGCCCCACTCACAGAAAAAGAATTTTAGACAACTAAGGAATACTGAGAGCAGGAGATATAGTCTTCTTCAGAGACGAAGCCCCAGTTGCTTATTCAATAACAAGTGGTCAACCCTGAAATCATATACATACAAGTAACAACAGATGGATTGAATAAGTTGTATTTATATCTGTAGGCTGAGAAGTCACATGTTCAAAAAACTACAAATAGGAAGTATTCAAACCCTACCTCCAGTAACACAATTCACTCAGCAAGGCTAGTTCCTAAAGGATCCACAATCTTCCCAACTGGTGCCCCAAACTGGGTACCAGATATCCAAATAGCTGAACCTAAACAGGATATTTCTGATTCAAACCACAGTCTACATCTCTTATTAAAAAGGTGGAAAATGCCTCATGTATTTTTAATGTGTGAAGTATTCAAAAGTAGAACTGCAATGATAGAACTTCAAAATGCATTTCAGTGACTGTCGTGCTTCTCTCTGAATGATCTGAAGCAAAGGGAAGCAGAGTGGGTTCTCGGGTGAGGCAATGTGGCTTCACCCACTATCGACAGTAGTATGTAAATCACTCTCCACAGACATAGTTCCAAACATTGACATCATGGAGGATGGCAACACTGAAAATGAGTTGTCTCCTGAGACCAACGTGTATCTCGAAGACCATGGTAGGTCCTGGCAGTCTTGGCCAGATCCAGTGAAAGGGTCTATCAACAGTCAGGTTGTTCCTTCTGCTTGGGAGGCAAAATAGGAAAGTCAATTTAAGGACTTCCAGATGGGCAGAAACAATGATGAGATTCTATTAATGATTAGTGGCTTTTCTTATTTTCTGTGACCAAATAACTGAGAAAAGCATTTTAATGGAGGAAAGGTTTATTTGGGCTATTATGACACGGTGGTCATTCTGGCAGGGAAAATGTCTCAGCAGGTGTATGGCGCTGGCTGGTCACATTGCATCTGTACATAAGTGCATACACATGTACTCAGGAAGCAGAGACTAAACAGAAGTTAGACAGAGGTCTTTCCCCAGGGGCTTGCTTTCTCCAGGGATGCTCCATCTCCTGAAGCCTTTCTTAGACAGTACCATAAGCTGAGGATAGAGTGCTCAAACTCATGAGGCTATGCAGGACATTCCGTAATCAAACCAGAACACACAGGGTATGGTTTAAGGCTTTATATAGATTGACCTTTTCATGTCACATAATCTGAACTCTAGACTGAGTGATAGGATTAAGGGCTTGTGCCACCACAGCCTGATAGCTATGTCTAATTTAGTGGCTGCCTCTGTCCGCTGATCCCCAGGTAAACTTTATTAGGGTTCACAGTATTTCACCACACTAATAATGTAAGATGGTGCGTTTTCTAGACCTAACAGTACAAGACATTGTCATAGACAGTGCTATTCCTCCCAGAATTCTCAGCTCATGTCATTCAGAGAGTCTCTATTCACCATGGTTGTGCAATTGGAACGTTGTAGAGACCATTACTGACCTTCCTTAGGAGTGGACACTGACTATGCGCTTAGGCAAACATAGGAATTATTTTAAAACTTTTGATTCTGTCTGTTCAACCCAGCCCTGTGTGAGAGGACACTGCTGTCATGTTACGCAGGATATATGCAAGAACAATTGCTTTAGAGACAGAGATGTAGGCCTTCTGTGGGACCGTGTAAGGTCTGTGGCAGAGCATCCTGCCAATAACTAACTTTCCTCAGCACTTCTGTCCTGTGTCTTGGGTTCATTAAGTCACTCAGGAACAGCACAGATGTGTGTCCATTTTCAATTAAGATCTGCATTCCCTGTGCAGATTCAAAGAGACACAATGATGAGTGAATGAAAACAGCCAGTGCTGTTCTGTGAAAGGGAGAATGAGGGACTCCAACGTGTGGGTCCAGTTTTGGAGGCTCCCCTCTGCTGTCATTAGCCAGATAAGAGGTTCTGTAGTCTGTGTAAATTTCTGGATTTCCAAAGCCTTTGTGAATGCATATGATAAGGTAGAGTTTCAGGTAATATGTTAAAGCATAGCCCAGGATGGGCATTGCTGCAGGAATCCTTTTCTCATCACTGTGGTGATGTCAAAAGCACATAGAAAGAACCAATGGTGATACAGAGTGTTGAGGCTCACAATTTGGGAAAAGGGAAAACCACACCCTATAACTACCATATCTCCCCTCACCCTATGGTAAGGCCATTTAGAGCTCTTATCTACTAAGACCCCAGTCAACATTAAGTTATTTTATTTACTTATTGATTGATTGATTGATTGTATATATAGTATTCTGTGTGCAAGTATGCCTGCAGGCCAGAAGTGGCCACCAGATCTCATTACAGATGGCTGAGAGCCACCATGTGGTTGCTGGGAATTGAACTCAGAACCTCTGTAAGAGCAGCTTGTGCTCTTAACCTCTGAGCCATCTCTCCTGCCCCCAGCACTAAGTTACTAATCTGGTTTCACTCATTCTATTGACCATAAATATTTCAGGGGATCTAGACTGTGTCTCCACAAAATACTTGCCCTTACTGATGGTGGTCTCCATGTTGGCTGGTAAGGGAGAACATGGGGAACATGTGTACTCAATGGATCCACACAGCCAGCATTGACAAGTCATCATTTCTAAGATGCCTTTTGTTCCCCGAGGCATATCTATGTGATTAGGCATTAGGTAAAGGGGGGCTTTGGTTAAGGGAATGTGGGACTATCTTGCTCTTGGGTACAGTATGAACAGAAAATTTTGTAGAGCAGAAACTGGACTCTGAGAAAGGAGCAAGCAAGGTTAAGTACATACTTTGAGCTAGAAAAGCCATTGCCCTCGTCTTAGGCATGTGTAGTCCAGGCAATACAGATAGCACTGAGGGCAGTAGTTATGAAGAAAGTGGTATGTACAGATGCAGTCCATTAACTCGGCAAAGCATCCAGGTTTATCCCAGCCTGTCAGTCAAGATTGAGGGCTTATGCGGGGTTTGTTGACTGAAGGGAATCTTTTCTCTCAGTCATCACGTGACAAGTGTTTCAGAGTGACTTGGAGTCAGACTCCTGGTGAGGGCCTTCTCCTAGTGTGGTTGTCTGATCATTATAAATTTGCACTGAGAGAAGCCTAACATTGTAGTGATAAATTACTAGTCATTTGAACTAACCTGGTTCCTCATATTGCTTCTTCTAAAGGAAATGGTCTTTTATTTATTTATTTATTTATTTATTTTTTATTTTGTTTATTTTTTGA
>NC_051069.1:35667313-35698764 GCF_004664715.2 Peromyscus leucopus | reverse complement strand
ATATGTTTATGCTCTTTCCAGAAGTCATCCAAACAGCCTCTCTGGTTGTAAGTATCACCATCCAGGTGGTGGTTCTGGAGAGACCAAGCACCATAGAGCACCTTTGTGGTACTAGTGCTTGTTACCAGTGTAGCTGAAGTTTTCCTGTGTTCCACCTGGCCCATGCTCAGGACAAACCTCTCTCAACTGCCAGTCCTGCCGCCACTTGGACCCAAGTAAACACACAGAGGCTTATATTAATTAAAACTCCTCGGCCATTAGCTCAGGCTTACCACTGACTAGCTCTAACATTTAAACTAATCAATAATTCTTATTTATGTTTAGCCACATGGCTTGGTGCCGTTTCTCAGTTCTGTCTTCACATCTTGCTTCCTCTGTGTCTGGCTGGAGACTCCTGACTCAGCCTTCCTCTTCCCAGAACTCTCCTCTCTGCTCTTCCCGCCTATACTATACTTCCTGCCTAGCTACTGGCCAATCACCATTTTATTTATTAACCAATCATAGCAACACATTCACAGTGTACAGAGCACTATCCACAGCAAACCAGAGCTCTTCCTTCATTTGCTTATTTAGATTCTTTAGGTGCAATGTAAGTTCTTAGGAAACTACAGTGTCAAGAGTCAAGAATGCAGAAGTGAGCAATTGCATTTTCAATGTGTTTACATGGCTATTCGAGGATTTGGATGCTGGTCACTTCACACAGTCACACTGCCCTTCTGTTGATACTGTCTCATCCATGTGAATTGATACCCCACCTATACCGACCATGTCATATCTCCAATGAGTCAACACTGATTTCCAGGATTTTCCAAAGGTGATATTTTGAATCAGATGAGTGTACTCCCAAATCAGTAATGAGATGGAATGTTAAACATAAAACAGTTGTTAGTTCCTTATTATTTAAATGAATTCAGCAGAACTAAACATTCTTGTTTTGATTGCATTCAAGTGGTAGCCATATTGCGCAAGCTAGGCGTTCGGTGCTCCGTTACCTCTACAATCAATGAAATGTCTGAAACAACGCTGCAAAAGTCCTGTGACACTAATGACGGTACAGTGGAAATTCAGTAATTAATTATAGTTATTATCAGTAGTTGTAGACTGTATAGTATCCCCACTATAAAGAGAATGAAGAATCATTGTAGTAGTTTTAAAGTGGAAATTAATTTCTCTAGTCCACCTGTAGAACTACCACCACAGAGCATAAAACCACATTGAAATGCCTATTTTGGTTCTGGTGGCATGATATGAACCAAAGGAAAGCAGGGCTGGTTCTTGTGTGAGGCAGTGTGGCTTCACCTATGGCAGACACTGTGTGTGATCCACTCTCTCCCCTGGCTTTCTTTCAGTCATGGCTAATGATGATGATCACAATGCTGAGAATGACTTGTGTAGTCAGACCCACCTGAAAAACAAAGACTCTTACCTGTAGGTCATGGACTCTGGGTCAGATGCAGTGTGAGGCCTTCTAAACAGACAGAAACCATGAGGAGACTCTCATGGAATCATTCATTGGTTTTGTTTGGTTTTTTTTCCACCTTGATATGACCTAAGAAGATTCACTGAAGGAAGGAAGTGTCCATGTGACTTATTGAAGGGGGATCGTTCTGTAACATTTGAGAGTACCTGGCAGCTGGCAGGGAAGCCTAGGTGGCCTCATTTGCAGGAGACCACTTTGGTATGTTGCATCCATACCAAGGAAACAGAATAAGCAGAGGTGGAACTGGACTCCAACACCTGGAGGTTGGCCCTAAATGACTCACTAACTCAGGATAGGCTCCACACCCCAAAGCTCCCAAACACTCCACATGCAGCACCACCTGCATACAATTCAATCCAGAACACACATAGCCATGTACATTGACCATGTCCTGCCACTTAATATGAGTCTACTTAGGAAACTGAGAGGCTACAAGAACCCACTCTATTTTATTGCCCCTTTGTCATCCTTTTCCACAAAGGAAGACAGTAAATTCCAAGTACAAAAAAATGACTGTATTGTGTGGTCCAAAAATGAATGTAGTTTGTTTTCATCTGTGTTAGCAAAGCCAAGCCAATGTTCCTGCCTCCTTCTCTTCCCAATGCTTTCATTTATAATTATTTCCTTTATGCCATCACTTATGGAAAATATGCATATGAAAATGGGGACTGATTGTTGACAAGGTCAATCAGATGAACACATGTCATACAAACAAAAATCTTTGAAATCTTAAAAATTATTGTCTAGGGGCATGTGAATAAATAGAATGGAAGGACTTACTTGTTGTATAAAGATCAGCCTGTCTCTGAACAGTAAGTTTTCCCATGTCCCTTTCTATATCTTTTTGAGGGCCAAGGAGGTAACTTGTTTGATGAAGTGTTTACTTTGTAAGTCTGAGGCTTCCATCAATTGGCCCACATCTAAAGGGAATCACCTTCATATGTATGAGGCCTTAATGATGTAATATGATGGCCTTTATCTTACAACACTTGAAATCTTAATATATAATGTTAATCCATCCTCTGTTCTGGGGTTCATTTCATTCAAGCAGGATCTATGGATCCCAGGCAACTGGAACACTCTGGGGAACAATGCTAGACTTATTTTAAGAACAGGCACTATTGCCAGTAGTGGAGTTATTTGTAAATCTTTCTCTAAGTCTTCCAAACCTGAGTCTGTGTGAAAGTAAAATTAGTATCTTCAGGATCATCATAGTCAGACAGACATTCAGACAGAATGAATATACATCTACAGATAGTTTGTGGAGACTGCAAATTCAAAAATTATACTTTGGTAGAAAGGGTAGAATTTCACCACCCCCCCCCCCCCAAAAAAAAAGGCGTTGTGGCTATCCCTGTTTATATTCATCTTGATAGGGTGGGTTTTTCAGGTGATCAGGTGCCTGCCTGGCTAATATAACAATTTTGCCATGCATTGGCACATCAACACACTGGGCTAGAGTTGGATGTTAGGGAGTGAAGAAAGGACAGACACACAGACACATGTACAGAAAGACGGGGTCAGAGTGTAGGGTTGAGGTGTAAACTCTGATGCAGGGCATCTACTAACTCTAGCAACCTGAAATTTTGGTGTGTGTGTGTGTTAGGTACATCACAGGGGGAGTGACTGGCTGCTTGCTGGCAGGAAGTCTCCACAGGCAAGCAGTGTCAGGCCTAACCTTCCAGACCAGGAAGATGCAGCTGCTGGTTTTTGTACACACTGATCAGGCACCAGTAAACACTTGCACTTGAACAAGAAGAAGGCTTTGCCGACTTCCAGCCTGGCCCACCTGGGAGAAAGGCTTTGCCCATTTCCCCTGGGCTGTGCCCTTGTCAATAATACACACTTGCTCAGGACTTCACTCCCTCAGGGCTTCTTCTGCTCCTACAAACAAGCCAGTGGCTCAAGGGGGAAGCCCTCGTCTTTGTGAGGCATTACTTGTAACACTGATCTTAAAAGGTCTTATAATAAAACATCCAGAGTCAGATAGTGGAGTGAAAGCTGAAAGATCAGAGAAGCAGAACAGCCAGCCCTTGGCTTACCTCTATGAAATCCTCAGCCTCAAGAGAGCAAGTTCCTGTTTCCTCACACCTTATGTACCTTTCTATGTCCTGCCATATTGCTTCCTGGGATTAAAGGCGTGTGTCACCACTGCCTGATTCTGTTTCTCTCATGTGTAGTCCAGCGTGACCTTGAACTCACAGAGATCCAGACAGATCTCTGCCTTCTGAGTGATAGGATTAAGGGGGTGTGCCACCACAGCCTGATAGCTATGTCTAATTTAGTGGCTGCCTCTGTCCGCTGATCCCCAGGTAAACTTTATTAGGGTTCACAGTATTTCACCACACTAATAATGTAAGATGGTGCGTTTTCTAGACCTAACAGTATAAGACTTTGTCATAGACAGTGCTATTCCTCCCAGAATTCTCAGCTCATGTCATTCAGAGAGTCTCTATTCACCATGGTTGTGCAATTGGAACGTTGTAGAGACCATTACTGACCTTCCTTAGGAGTGGACACTGACTATGCGCTTAGGCAAACATAGGAATTATTTTAAAACTTTTGATTCTGTCTGTTCAACCCAGCCCTGTGTGAGAGGACACTGCTGTCATGTTACGAAGGATATATGCAAGAACAATCGCTTTAGAGACAGAGATGTAGGCCTTCTGTGGGACCGTGTAAGGTCTTTGGCAGAGCATCCTGCCAATAACTAACTTTCCTCAGCACTTCTGTCCTGTGTCTTGTGTTCATTAAGTCACTCAGGAACAGCACAGATGTGTGTCCATTTTCAATTAAGATCTGCATTTCCTGTGCAGATTCAAAGAGACACAATGATGAGTAAATGAAAACAGCCAGTGCTGTTCTGTGAAAGGGAGAATGAGGGACTCCAACGTGTGGGTCCAGATTTGGAGGCTCCCCTCTGCTGTCATTAGCCAGATAAGAGGTTCTGTAGTCTGTGTAAATTTCTGGATTTCCAAAGCCTTTGTGAATGCATATGATAAGGTAGAGTTTCAGGTAATATGTTAAAGCATAGCCCAGGATGGGCATTGCTGCAGGAATCCTTTTCTCATCACTGTGGTGATGTCAAAAGCACATAGAAAGAACCAATGCTGATACAGAGTGTTGAGGCTCACAATTTGGGAAAAGGGAAAACCACACCCTATAACTACCATATCTCCCCTCACCCTATGGTAAGGCCATTTAGAGCTCTTATCTACTAAGACCCCAGTCAACATTAAGTTATTTTATTTACTTATTGATTGATTGATTGATTGATTGTATGTATAGTATTCTGTGTGCAAGTATGCCTGCAGGCCTGAAGAGGCCACCAGATCTCATTATAGATGGCTGTGAGTCACCATGTGGTTGCTGGGAATTGATCTCAGAACCTCTGTAAGAGCAGCTTGTGCTCTTAACCTCTGAGCCTTCTCTCCAGCCCCCAACACTAAGTTACTAATCTGGTTTCATTCAATCTATTGGCCATAAATATTTCAGGGAATCTAGACTGTGTCTCCACAAAATACTTGCCCTTACTGATGGTCGGTCTCCATGTTGGCTGGTAAGGGAGAACATGGGGAACATGTGTACTCAGTGGATCCACACAGCCAGCATTGACAAGTCATCATTTCTAAGATGCCTTTTGTTCCCCGAGGCATATCTATGTGATTAGGCATTAGGTAAAGGGGGGCTTTGGTTAAGGGAATGTGGGACTATCTTGCTCTTGGGTACAGTATGAACAGAAAATTTTGTAGAGCAGAAACTGGACTCTGAGAAAGGAGCAAGCAAGGTTAAGTACATACTTTGAGCTAGAAAAGCCATTGCCCTCGTCTTAGGCATGTTTAGTCCAGGCAATACAGATAGCACTGAGGGCAGTAGTTATGAAGAAAGTGGTATGTACAGATGCAGTCCATTAACTTGGCAAAGCATCTAGATTTGTCCCAGCCTGTCAGTCAAGATTGAGGGCTTTTGCGGGGTTTGTTGACTGAAGGGAATCTTTTCTCTCAGTCATCATGTGACAAGGGTTTCAGAGTGACTTGGAGTCAGACTCCTGGTGAGGGCCTTCTCCTAGTGTGGTTGTCTGATCATTATAAATTTGCACTGAGAGAACCCTGACATTGTAGTGATAAATTACTAGTCATTTGAACTAACCTGGTTCCTCATATTGGTTCTTCTAAAGGAAATGGTCTTTTTATTTATTTATTTATTTAATTATTTATTTATTTATTTTTTCATGAGTCGGGGTTGGAAAAGTAGAATAGTGATCCTTGTTTCAGTTTCTTTGTTCTGTCAGATAATTCAGTCTGTAATCTTTTTTTTTTTTTTTTTAGTTTTTCGAGACAGGGTTTCTTTGCATAGCTTTGTGCCTTTCCTGGAGCTCACTTAGTAGCCCACGCTGTCCTCGAACTCACAGAGATCTGCCTGGCTCTGCCTCCCTAGTGCTGGGATTAAAGGCTTGTGCCACCACCGCCAGGCTAGGTCTGTAATCTTAAAGTGATTATTACAGTGTCCTCAGACAATAACAAGAAGTAGAGATGGTCCCTTACCAGTGCCTGAGCTTGTTGGTGGTCTTATATATTTTACACGAATTGTAAAACATCATGTTATGTGAGGAATGAAAAGTAGTGAAGCAAATAAAAAGGAAATTTAATATTTCAAAAGAAAGAAAGAAAGAGAAAGAGAAAGAGAGAAAGAAAAAAAGAAAAGAAGCAACCATTTCCCCTGACCTGGCAGTGTACATACACTATCTCTGAATCTGACTGTGGCCTCTTGCTGATTGTTCTGGCCTTTGGCAAACGCCACAGAGCTAGCTCCCTTTTTGGTGCTAGTGATTTTCTTTGGGGCTTGACATTCATTTACTTTTTTAGATTCCTTAGGCTTAATGGGAGTCCTTAGGAAGTTGTACTGTCAGTTTCAAGAACAGAGTAGTGAGGAACTGCACAGATTTCACTGTGTTTACAAGCTCTTAAGATAATTTGGATGCTGGCCATTCTGCAAACTCAGTCAAATGCTCTTCTGTCAATACTGTCTCATCTACCTGGATTGAGATCTTACATGCACTGACCATGTTGGATGTGCTTTAAATGTTCACTGATGTCCTTGATCTTCCAGAAGTGACATTCTGAATTAAAACAATGTGCTTACAAATCAGCAATGAGATCAAATGTTTATCATAGAACAAAGACTAATTTTCCTTTCATTTTATGATTCACATAACCTATTTTTGCTGTGATGCATTCCAGTTTCTACTACACTGAAAAAAATGGGTTTCAGAAGTACCAAGGTTCCTGAACAGAGTGACATACCTCAAAAAAAGACCTTGCAAAAAGTTGAAAAGTCCTGTAGCACTTATGATAGTAGGGTGGAAATTCAAGTGTGTGTTTTAGATTTAAGCAATTTGAATGTATTTGACCTGCCATGTATGTTGGTACACATGTTGCCTAGTACCAGTGGAAGCCAGAGAGGGCATTGGATCACCAAGAATTGGAATTACACATGGTTGTGAACCACTGTGTTGGTACTGGGAATCAAACCCTAGTCCTCTGGAAGAGCAGTGCTCTTAACCACTGAACCATCTCTCAAGTCCCTAGTTTGTTATTAACAGTAGCTGCAAATAAGATGGTATCTCCTCTGTAAAAAGAATGAACATATTTTGCAGTATTTTTAATATGTGAAGTGTTACTTTATCTCATGAGTAGAATGTCTATTGTGGTTCTCAGTGAGTGATGTGAACCAAAGAAATGCTGAGTTTGTTTTTGTGTGAGGTAGCAAGCTTCACCTACCTAGTCAACAAGGTATGAGTCATTCACTCACTCTCTCCACTTTCTTCCTTCCAGACATCGATGATATGGAGGAGTACAACAATGATGATGACTTTGGTAAGGAGAACAACCTTCAAAGTGATGCTCTTGGTAGTAGTAGGTAATGGTATTCCTGGCCACATCCACCTCTCCACTGACTTCCATGTATCAATGATAGTGATGAGGATGACTCTGAGGATGACTTGGGTAAGGAGAACAGCCTTCAAAGCAATGATGTTGGTGGTGGTAGGTCATTCCTGGTCAGATCCATCTCTCTACTGACTTTCATCCAGATTTCAATGGAATGGATGAGGACAACATTGATAATGACTAGGGTAGAAAGACCAACCTGCAAATGCTGAACTTGTTAGTGGTAGGTAAAGGCATTCCTGGTCAGATCCAATGAACAATCTAGCAGCGATCAAGTTATTCCTTCTGCTTGGAAGGCAGGGGAAGAAAGTCCTCTCAAGGGTCCTTCAGTGGACAGAAGTATCAGCCAGGGTCCATTCCCGAATCATCGTGTTTCAGCTCCTTTTCTCATTGCTATGATGAAATAAGTGACATGAAACAGGTTGATGGAGGAAGGGTTTATTGTGGCTTATTGTTAAAGTGGATCACTGCATCATGTTGGTGGAGATATGAAAGCTGCAGGGAACTCAAAGGCTTGCAGAGTTGTAGCTCTCAGACAGCCACCCACAGCATACAGGCCTGTCTTGGAGGCTCATGCCAGCTCCACTCCAAAAACACTGCCTTCCACATCCTGCCATCTCTAATTTGCTCAGGTCTCCTAGTAACCGAGCCTGGACATCCACCAATGGCCTTGCCTAGCCTCTCTCTAGGGACTCTGGCCCTTCCACATGGTGGCAAGCCTCAGCTTCTTTCCGTGATCCCTCAGTCCTGTAGTTTTTCTTCCACCATAGCAAGTAGCACATAGGAGACTCTGACACATCACCAAGTTTGGGTGCCAGCTTGGGATACGGCCTGGCCCCGCTCTGAGACAGAGCTTCTGTGTGCGGATGTGAAGGAAATAGTTCTAAGAAGAGCTTGTGTCTGTGATGCTGGTCCCCTAGTCATCTGATTTCCCAGTCCTGGATACCCAGTAGCCATTGTCCCAGTAAAGGACAGAAGGTTTCACTTCACAGATTCTTAACCCAAACTTCTCACAAGCAGTTCCCAAGAGACGTGGCTGCCCTCTCTCCCTCCACAAGCCAAGACTCGCTTGTCTACCTTCCTTTCACCATTCTTGTTTTCCAAATTTCTACATGCAAGCTTATTCAGTTTTGAGCATTCAGTGGATCTTCTGTGTCAAAACACCACATTTCCATAATCCTCCCCCAAGCAACATGATCAGGTCCGTCACAGCAATAACCCATCTTTTCTGGCACTGTTTTCTGTATTAGTTGTTTTGTTGTTACTATAATAAAACACCAGAATCACAATGGAAGAAAACAACTTTGGCTTCCATTGCAGTGATATGGTGGATTTTGGCCAAGGCATGGAGTAGGTGATGTTGTCAGGCACGGAAGTGGTGCACATACATCCATACAGGCACTCATAGATAAACAAACAAACAAACAAACAAACAAACCCAATGTGTTTGATTCCCAGATTACATGAAGAGAGAAGAAATACCACAAAGCTGTCCTCTGAACCCACACCCATGACATGGTATAAACCCACCCACCCACCCACCCACACACACACACACACAATATTAGTACATAAAAATGATTTTTGAAAATCATATGTGGTTAATGCATCTAGATAGATGCTGGCCTATGGGGTTAAAAGAGGTTTGACTGATGTCTAGAAAGAAGTGCCAGTTGTCCTGACTTCAAAATGTTCTGAAGAAGTAAGAGAAAGCAGAAATCTATTTTTTTTTCTCTTTTGGTTTTTTTGAGACAGGGTTCTGTGTGGTCCTGACTGTCCTAGAACTGACTCTGTAGACCAGGCTGGTCTTGAACTTGGAGATCCATCTGCCTCTGGTTCCCAGGTGCTGGGATTAAAGGCATGGGCCACTACACCTGGCTAGAAACCCATCATTTAACATTTATTTCAGTGTTTCCCCAATGAAACATTTTCAGGTTGCTTTAGATTCACATTATATAGAAGGGCAAAACTTACCTTTCTCATTTCTCAAGGTCTTGATTTTTTCTCCCTAGTCAAGAGGATGTTCTTGCATCAACACAATTATGTTTATTAATTAACTATGTGCATTAAACCTGAATGTTTAGATTGAATCCATAGAACTCTGTCCACATCAATCCAAGATCCCCTGTGATACAATAAGTGGTACCATGATCTCAGGTTTATTTTGTGTTCTCCTAGTGATGTCTTACAAGGACCAGATGAAGACCCCTCCAAAAGAGAAGAAAAATCCATCACTAATTAAGGTAAAATATCTTTTCCCTTTTCTAAAACAAAAAGGTTGGATTTAGGATTCCTTTATATTTTCTTTTATCACATTGGGATGATAAAACTGATTACCTACACTATAGGTATTCAAGTATTTTCTAAGTAAAAGGAGGAAGTAGAACTAGATCAAGCAGTTTTTGGTCAAGTTGTAAAAAAATGCCAGTGCCAGTTTCCACATGTATTTTTAGGGGACCTTTCTTCTGGCAAAAGTTTTTCTGTCTAGATTAAAACTTGAGTGATTTTCACTCAAAAGTTGGCACACATTTGTAGAAGTAACCGTCTTATTCAATAAGAAACACAGAACCAACGCAAAGAAGAAAGCCAAAGAGGTCAGAGCTAAGAGCTAAAAGCCTTACCCTTCCTCTCGCGGTGGTCCTTCCTCTCCAAAAGAGACCTACTTCCTGTGTGTCTGTCTTTATAAAGACTTTCTGTTCTGCCTTCTCATTGGTTGTAAACCCAACCACATAACCACCTTGTCACTGCCTGTCTGTACAGACCTCCAGTTCTTCTATGGTTGGTATTGAGATTAAAGGCGTGTGTCTCCAATGCTGGATGTATCCTTGAACACACAGAGATCCTCCTGGCTCTGCCTACTAAGTGCTGGGATTAAAGGCTTGAACTACCACCCGGCTTTTGCTATGGCTTGCTAATAGCTCTGACCCCCAGGCAACTTTATTTATTAACATACAAATAAAATCACATTTCAGTACAAATAAAATATCACCATACACATTACCTGTGAAAAGTTTCTTTTCTAAGTGTCCTCTTACCTTTCTTCAGGGGACTTCTAAGGGTAAGGCAATTGGAATGTATTTTCCTAATTATTGATGTGGTAAAAGATTTTTAAGTCCATTATAAGGACATTAGGTGTTGAGATCATTAAAGTGTGAAGTTAAAGTAAATAATCTGACACAGAGGCACCCCTTAGTAGGGATTCATTTCACAGTACCAGATTGTCTTAATAGTTCTCTGCCATTTTTCAGTGTAGCTTCCAGGAAACATTTGTAGGGGACAAAGAGGTATGTTTGCCTGATCTGGGATAAATGATCAAGAGTATGAAAAATACTTATTTTTTTCACACATTACCCAGCCTCAGGTGTTTTGTAGCAGTATCACACAACAAATTAATACAGAATCTTTCACTTGGCCACTCTTCCCCAAGTCACTAGAAGAACCAAAGACAAGCAGAACTCAGTATTACCTGAACCTAAGAGTGTTTTCTCTAAATTGCAGGTCCAGTCAAGGAAGGGCAGATGCGGTATGTATTCTGGAATGACTTTTTTTTAAAGTCACACTGTAGATAAGAATTGCATATTTACTGCACCGCTATTTTCAGAGAGACCTGGTAGCCATGAGAATGGCAGGTTTAGTTTCAAACAACTACTGATATTCCAAGAGACACATCATGGTTATGTGTCTTTAGTTCTCTCTTATTTACCTTACTAACCTTGGGATTTTGTGTGTCTGACAATATCTTTATGTGTGCTTCCCCCCAAAATATCTTGATTTTCCAACAATTTTTCAATTTAAATGAAAAAATTAGAGAGTTGCTCTCAATTTTGCCACATCAATTAATTTAAAACTCATTACAGATACATATGATGAATTCATTTCTCAGCATAACCTTACTAAAGAGGAATGTACCAGGACAGGGAGGCACATGAGCAAGAGGGCAAGCTAGGGAATACAAGGACAAAATGTGTTCCCAGATACGAGGTATATAAGTCACATTCCCAGCTATAAACTCTGCCTCTGACCCTGTCAAGAAATGGGTAGAAATTATGGAGGAATCCTAGCTTTCCATTTCTAGAATAATTCCAACTGACAGAGAACTCTTAGCTGTCTCACTGGTCAAAACTGAAGATAGCATCTATGCATTGTGCTGGAGATACAAGTTTAAAAAATAAAGCCTAGGTAGGCTCAGATTGTTTAGCTTACAGAAAACTAGGCTATCATACAGAAAGTGTTGGGTTTGATCCTCAGCACTGCAAACCCTGGGAAGTTGGTAATTCTTGTAATTCTAGGACTGTAGAGTAAGGTGTATGGTGATCAATCTGAGGCATTCCCTGGCCAGCCCAGATTGTGACATGAGACCCTGTCTGAAAAATTAAAACAGCTACCACTACAACAAAACTCAAAAAAGTTAAAGCTTATCTGCTTGTTGTCAAATTGATTTTGACAATGGGGGACTCTACATTGGAAAACATGGTGGACATGTGTCATAATTGGGTTTTACTTGAACATGGCTGATTCCAGGTGAATGCTTGAGCATTGTAGAAGGCATTAGTATAAGTCCAAAGAGCCACCCATCAGAACTTAAGCCTACTAAGTTATTAATACAGTCTCATTATTTTGACCATACTTCTATTCTTTTTTGTGTTTTGTTTTGTTTTGTTTTTTTTCAAGACAGGGTTTCTCTGAGTAGTTTTGCTGCCTGTCCTGGATCTCACTCTGTAGACCAGGCTGGCCTTGAACTCAGAGATATCTGCCTGCTCTGCCTCCAAAGTGCTGGGATTAAAGGCATGCACCACCACCACTGCCTGGCAACCACACTTCTTTTCAAGATGAGGTACATTTATACTTGAAGGGAACTTCCCCTCACAGATGCTCTGTTTCCATGTTGGCCAAGAAATGTGAGCATAGGGAGCCATTACACTCAATGGATATATACAGTCATTATCGAACAATTTGATTTCATGTCAGGATTTCTAAATGCCTTGTGACTGAGAGTACCTCTATAGGTTGAAGACATCTGCTACAGATTGTTTTTGTTAAGGGCAGATAGGACTGTGTATCTTGCTCGGGGATGGACTGTGAATAGTAGAGTATGTAGTTTAGAAACTGGACATGGTTGAGGAAGCGTGAGCAGGGGAGGTGCGCACTTAGAGCTAGTGAAGGTTCTGCCCTTCTCTTCTCTGGACTTTTTCAGGCTCCACAGATAGTGCCAAGGGCAGTCGTCACCTAGAAACTGATGTGGGCAGACACATCCATTAAATCACCACGCCACCTAACTTCTTGTCCTGTTCACTGAGTTTGAATCTTATCCAGAGTATGTCAGTTGTAGGGAAGTGTTCCCTATCCCCACCACGACTGTAATGTAACATCAGTGTTAGAATGACTTGGAGTCTGAGTCATTATGTGGTGTCTGGTCAGCATGGTTGTCTCATCATTAGAAAGACAGTGTAGAAGAGATGGACACATTTGAACTAACCAGACTCTCTCATATCACTTCTTTTGGAGAAAAGAACTGAAAAGTAGAACTCCCTTCCCTGTTTTGAGGTTTTTCTGTCAGGGCAATTATGTCACAGTGGCATGAAGATAACCCCTTACCTGCTTCCCTACCTCAATGTGATACACAATCTTCATGGACTGTAAAACACCATGGGTAGGTAAAGAATGAAAAGAAATAGCCATTGTCCACTGTTCTAGAGCTGTCTCTGGATCCCTCCATTGCTGTCTCGCAGATTGTTCTAGCATTCAGTAAACCCCACAGACCACTTCTCTAGACCTAGTACTATTCTGTAAGTCTTCATGTTTACTTACAGCTTTAGATTCATCAGGTTTAATGTAAGTGCTTAGGCAGTTGGAGTGTCATAGTGCCAAGAATTGGTGTCATAAGTAGCTGCATAAATTTCACTAGGTTTACATGGATCCTAAAATGATTTGGATGCTGGCTGTCTCACACTCTGAGTCACTTTGCTTCCCTGCTAATACTGGGCCATTCACATGAATTGAGACCTCACTGACCCTGCCATTCTTGTGTTAAGTGGACACTTATGTTTGTGATCCTCCATTCAGAGTAACATTCTGAGTCATGCTTGGAAATCACTAATGAGGTCAAATGTTTATACACAGAACAGTTGTTAGTTTTCCCTGGGGTGGGGTTCGTTTGTTTATTTGTTTATTTGTGCATTTGTTAAATGCAATTGAGCTGACCTCTTTTTGTTGTGAATGCGTTGCAGTGAGATCTGTGTTGCAAAAGCTGGGGCTTAGGCACAGGAAGTCCTTCAGTGTGAGATCTGAAACATCGATCGTGCATATGAAGGACAAGGCATGCAGCACCAGTGACGGTACTGTGGATATTCAGTAATTAGTTTGAGTTATTAATAGTCATTGGTGATGATAATTGTACTAGTTACTTTTCTGTTGCTGTGATAATACACTATGACCAAAAGACACTTTCAGAAGAAAGAGTTTATGTTGACTTACGTTTCCTGAGGGGTAAATATCCATCATGGCGGGTGAAAGTCATGGCAGGCATACTGTCAGGAGCAGTAGGCTGAGAGATCACATTTTCAACAGCAAGCAGGAAACAGCAAACTGGAAGTTGGGTGAGGCTAGAGATTCTCAAAGCCTGCCCACGGTGATGCATTTTCTCCAGCAATGCTCCACTTCCTAAACATGCTACAACTTTCCCAAACAGTATCAACTACCAGAGACCAAGGTTTCAATTACAGGAGCCTATGAGAAACATTTCTCAGCATACCACCATATTCCACTTCCTTGCCTCTGTAAGCTAATGACCGTATTATAATGCAAAATGCCTTTAGCTCAACTTGAAAAATCCCCAGAGGGTACCCAGCCCCAATTGATACATCTGCAACACACCTAAATCTCAGGGGTCATTAAGAAAGAAGGCATAGAAAAGTTGTAAGAGCCAGAAGACCAGGAACTCTGCTGTGAGGTTGTCTCCTAGAAATGGCAGGGAAGCTTCATCCATGCTACCTAACAGTATGGCTACCTAAACAAGACTGGAAGTACACCACCAATAGACATGCTAACATGGAAGTGGGGGATCTCATGGAGCCCCACTCACAGAAAAAGAAATATAGACAACTGAGGAGTACTGAGAGCAGGAGATATAGTCTTCTTTGAGTTTCTTCTTCAAGTTTTGAGTTTACACAAGTGGTCAACCCTGAAATCATATACATACAAGTAACAACAGATGGATTGAATAAGTTGTATTTATATCTGTAGGCTGAGAAGTCACATGTTCAAAAAACTACAAATAGGAATTATTCCCCTACCTCCAGTAATACAATTCACCCAGCAAGGCTAGCTCCTAAAGGATCCACAATCTTCCCAACTGGTGCCCCAAACTGGGTACCAGATATCCAAATAGCTGAACCTAAACAGGATATTTCTGATTCAAACCACAGTCTACATCTCTTATTAAAAAGGTGGAAAATGCCTCATGTATTTTTAATGTGTGAAGTATTCAAAAGTAGAACTGCAATGATAGAACTTCAAAATGCATTTCAATGACTGTCGTGCTTCTCCCTGAATGATCTGAAGCAAAGGGAAGCAGAGCGGGTTCTCGGGTGAGGCAATGTGGCTTCACCCACTATCGACAGTAGTATGTAAATCACTCTCCACAGACATAGTTCCAAACATTGACATCATGGAGGATGGCAACACTGAAAATGAGTTGTCTCCTGAGACCAACGTGTATCTCGAAGACCATGGTAGGTCCTGGCAGTCTTGGCCAGATCCAGTGAAAGCGTTTATCAACAGTCAGGTTGTTCCTTCTGCTTGGGAGGCAAAAGAGGAAAGTCAATTTTAGGACTTCCAGATGGGCAGAAACAATGATGAGATTCTATTAATGATTAGTGGCTTTTCTTATTTTCTGTGACCAAATAACTGAGAAAAGCATTTTAATGGAGGAAAGGTTTATTTGGGCTATTATGACAAGGTGGTCATTCTGGCAGGGAAAATGTCTCAGCAGGTGTATGGCGCTGGCTGGTCACATTGCATCTGTACATAAGTGCATACACATGTACTCAGGAAGCAGAGACTAAACAGAAGTTAGACAGAGGTCTTTCCCCAGGGGCTTGCTTTCTCCAGGGATGCTCCATCTCCTGAAGCCTGTCTTAGGCAGTACCATAAGCTGAGGATAGAGTGCTCAAACTCATGAGGCTATGCAGGACATTCCCTAATCAAACCAGAACATACAGTATATAATTTAAGGCTTTATATAGATTGACCATTTCATGTCACATAATCTGAACTCTAGGCAAAAATACAAGAACCTGCTTTCTTATTTTTTCCACTTTGTCATCTTTTCTCAGAGAACGACAATATGTTTCAGGAACAAAGAAATGACCATGACATCTGATCAAGAGTTTAACATAGTTTGTCATAATCCTGGCAATTGATTTGAAGTCTGCTTGCTTTCCTGTGTCTTTATCCTACCTGTCCTTTCATTAATAAGTATTTTAGTAACTTCCTGTGTACTTCTTTTTGCTGAGACTGCACAGCTGATGTAGGGAATGTGCTTGGATACTGGGGAAGTTAGACAAAATGAAAATATAAAACACAGACATCTGTGTACACTTAAGATTGTTATGCATGTCTAATGGCATAGAAAGCACGTGACCTCATCTGTTATGTAAAACGACCATCTTTCTTTCAGAATCATTAGTTCCTGGGTCTTTGCATTCTTCTAGACCAGTAAATGGCTAGCTTAGCTGACACAGTACTTCCTTT
The DNA here is from genome assembly GCF_004664715.2 of Peromyscus leucopus. Taxonomy (NCBI): domain Eukaryota; kingdom Metazoa; phylum Chordata; class Mammalia; order Rodentia; family Cricetidae; genus Peromyscus; species Peromyscus leucopus. Next base: position 35,682,585 of record NC_051069.1, on the reverse strand, counting down.
CAAGCACAAAGACTTTCCCATTATGTGACCACATTTCTGAGGCAGATATAAGATGGTGGATTTCCCAAGTCTAGGAGTACTAGACATTTGAACAAACAATGTTAACCTACTAGTCTTTTCTGGCCAATTCATTCAAGGTCTAATAACTGAAGTCATGCAATTGGAACATTTTAAAGAACAATACTGACCATACTTTAGAAATGGAATCTGAATATGCATCTAGGCCAACACAGGACAACATAGGCATTACTTTTAAAGTTTTAGCTGTCTCTGTGCAACAAATGTCTGTGTGAAATTAAAATGAATACTTTTAGGAAAAACAGGATCTATCTAGAACAATAGCTTGAGGATTTGTTATAGGGTTTTTGTGACTCTGTGGAGTATGTGAGGGTGCACTGTCTATGGCAGTACATTGTGCTGACAACTAGCCTTTCTCAGCATTTACACCAATAAGTTAGGTTCACTAAGTTGCTCAGGAGGAAAAGAGACACGGACATTGTTTACTTCTTTAATGATGATGCACAGGAATTGAAGAGATGTGATGATGAATAGACTCAAGGTCATGATGTTCTTAGGTGAAAAGTGCCAAGGTTGAAATCAGATATGTAGCCCCCTAGTATGACGTTCCAAACTGTTACCATTAACTTATATTTAGGCTATGAGGACATTAACAACCGTACAAAAGAATCTATCTTCTATCTAAATTTCTTAATTGTGGAAGCAAGTAGAATTCCAGGGGACAGATGATCAGTGTTCTCTGCCTTAATGTGAGTTGGGTAGTCTGAACCTGGACATTCACCTCACAGAATGAATACAAAGGATGACCCAGTAAAGAAAAACTAGCAGGAGAAAAAAACAATCTATAATGGTTCTTTAAGTGTAATAATGTCAGTATCTTGCACTTATCAGTAAAGTATGATTATGTATCAAGGAGTGAAAAATTTAGTGTCATTACATCATGTTCCTGATACTGCATGAATTTTTCTTGAACAATGTGTACATTTTGAAGATTAAAATTCTATATGCTAGGGCTGACAATATGATTCAAAGGGTAAATGTATATTTCTTCCAGTGCTTAGTACCTGAGTGTCATTTCTCAGATCCATATGAAGGTAGAAAGAGAGAATCCACAATCTTGTCCTTTGACCCTTGGAGAGATGTCACATAGTATGTATTCCTGTCCATACACTTTGTATATGCATATACACAGGCAATGGCGAATAAGCAATTTAAAAAATAAGATCATAGTAAATGAATGAAGAGTCTGTCTATGTTGATCTGTAGCGGCTGAAAGAGGTTAGCAGAGATCTAGAAAGACTTGAAATGGTCATAAAGTGATAGAAATCTGTCATTTAACATAACATTTATTTAAGTGTAACCTAATCCAAGATGGATTATTTCACAGTGTGCTAGATTCCCTTTACTTAGGAGAACAAAAAGTCTCTACTTCATGTCTCTTGAGGTCTTGCCTTGTTTTCACTTTTCCTAGCAGGGAAAACTGTCTTGCAGCCCTTCAGCCATGTTTATTAATTATGTGCACTAAGGCAAGGCATAGGGACTAAATCCACATGTCACTGTCCCTAGCAACGTAAAAGCCCTTGACATATAACAGGTGGTACCATGAGCTGAAAGTTATATCCTGTTCCCCTAGATTTGTGTGAGGAGCATCCTCAGGCCTCAGAAGAAGGGTCAAAACCATCGTTGGTTGCGGTAAGATGGCCTTTCCATATCCTAACATAGAAAGGTTACTTTCATGATACTTTATTCTTATGGACATCAGATCTCAATAATAAAACTGTTCACACACTATAGGTATTAGAGTGTTTACATAGGAAAAGGACACAAGTCACCCATGATACGACACAGCATGAGAGGAAATTGTAAACCATGTCAGTTACCATAGTGGGTGTCAGGAGCTTTTCTTCTCACATAAGATTCCCCTTCAGACTAAAACATGTATAAGAAGCCAGCAGGCATATTATATAGGAAAAGTTCCTGTTTCTTCTGTGAGTGTCTTCTTGTCTTTCTGCTGGGGTCTCCTAAGGTTAACACAGTTGGAATGTGTTTCCCCAAATATTGATGTGGCAAAAGATTCTGGTGTCCGTTAAGAGATATTGAGGCAGTGAGACCTTTAGAGCATGATGTTAGAGTAGATACTTGAGCAACAGAGACACTCCTTGGAGGGATTCATCTCACAGATTCTTATAATATTTCTCTGCCACCTTTCAAAGAAGCTTTGAGGAAACCCTCAGTAGAGAATAAAGGGGTGAGTTTGCCGGATGTGGACTAAACAGGCAAAGGTGTAAAATTCACTTATATTTTTCACACAGTAACTAGCTGCAGGTGTTTTGTAAGAGAATCACATAACAGACTAATATAGAATCTTCAAATTGGCTGTTCTTCCCAGTCCTGTTTACAAACTGTCCTAAGTCACAGGAAAAAAAAACAGAAATCTGTGCAAACAAACTCAGTATGATCTGATCTAAGAGTGTTTTCTCTGAATTGCAGGTCCCGTCAAGGAGGCACAGATACAGTATGTATCTTGGAATGACATTTTTGGACACACTGTAGATAAGAACTCTGCATATACTTGTTGTCTTTGTCTGGTTCACAACTTCTATTTACTTGTTTATGTACAAATCTTTTTTAAATTTTAAGAAATCATCATATTCCCCTCTCCCATTTCTTTTCAGATCTTCCCCACCTCCCCACCTGATAACTCCATGCCTCCTCTCTCTTTAGAAAGCAAACAGGCCAGGTGAAAAACAATAAAAGTAATTTTAAAAAAAGGAAAAAGCACACATATACACACACCACACACACGCACGCACACACACACACACACACACACACATACACACACACACACACATACACACACACCCGCATATAAACACAGAATCAGAAACTATACTATACAAGCCAAAGCTCAGTAAGACAGAAATTGCCAAACAAAACAATGTAAGACACAGAAATCTAGAAAAACACCATTGAGTTTGTTTTGTGTTGGCCATCTCCTGTTGGGCATGGGGACTGCCCTGGAGTGTGGTTGACACACCATTGGGGAAAAGTACTTTTTCCTTTGTGAGAGCTTGTCAGCTGCAGATAGCTTCTTGGTTAGGGATGGGAGCCCATGTCTACTTCCAACTCTCAGCTCTAGGAGCCTGTCTGGCTTAAACCTGTGAAGTCAAGCTGTCACAGGCTCTATGTGGTCATATTGGTTCCTCATTCTTTTCAAAGCAATCTAATGGCAACAAGATTGTAAATTTGGGTAAGATAACAACAGATATCACAAGAGACCTATCATGGTCCTGTGTATGTGGTTCTCTCATTTACTCTTGTTGGGATTTCATGTATCAACAAACATCTTTATGTGTTTTCTCCCAAGAGATTTTCCAATTACACATGTCAATTTTGTCAATGAAGAGCTCTGAGGCCATGCCTTTCCTACATTACTTGGTTCAGAGCTCACCATAGCCATATATGCTGGATTCATTTCTCAGCATACCCTGCTGCTACAGGACAACCAACTAGGAGAGGGATGTGAGTGACCAAGCTAGATAGCTAGGGACTACAAGAGCCAACCATGTTCCCAGATATTTGGGATGAAAGTGACATTTTTAGAATTAGCTCAGATTTTCTCCCCATGGAGACATGAGCTGTCATTTTGCATGAATCCATTCAGCTTTCCAGCATATACCCAGAAATGATCCTGCCTATAGAAAACACAAACAGTATCCTTTCTGTATCAGTGATCAGAAAACATAGGTAGCATCCATGGATCAGGTGACAGTCATTCACAACTGTGAAAGACAGAGAAAGCTATGGTGTACTGGGTTTGTGCTTTTGCTCTGTCATTGGAGTAGCAGGTTTTCATTTAGGAGTCTCTGGGTTTGATACTCAACAGTGCATAAAGTGTGATGTGGACACAACATAGGTTGGTTAATCTAGTACTCTAGAAGGGGGCTCATGGTTCTCATGAATTTAATCTCATCTCCAATCACTGGCCAGTCTAGGTCATAAAAAAATGCCTGAAAGACTCACTGAGAGGAGCTGACCATGTGAAGTAGTGGCAGAGGAATGCCATACAATTAAACAAGCGTTGTTCCCTTACTCCACTCCTTTGTGAGGAATGGTGACTTTTTGTAGTAGGGATTGAAAACTAGAACATCTGTCCTGTTCTTTTTTTCTGTCATCTACTCAGGCACAGTGCCATTAGTAGCTAACTAGCACAGTGCCTTCAGGTCCAAAGTAGGAGATGTTGATTGTCTTCTTCTCTAGTGCCTTTCTGTGAAGGTAATACGAGATATGTCTGTGAACTTTAAAAAGCTGTGCTGTATAAATAATGAAGCAAGCATATGTTTATGCTCTTTCCAGAAGTCATCCAAACAGCCTCTCTGGTTGTAAGTATCACCATCCAGGTGGTGGTTCTGGAGAGACCAAGCACCATAGAGCACCTTTGTGGTACTAGTGCTTGTTACCAGTGTAGCTGAAGTTTTCCTGTGTTCCACCTGGCCCATGCTCAGGACAAACCTCTCTCAACTGCCAGTCCTGCAGCCACTTGGGCCCAAGTAAACACACAGAGGCTTATATTAATTAAAACTCCTCGGCCATTAGCTCAGGCTTACCACTGACTAGCTCTAACATTTAAACTAATCAATAATTCTTATTTATGTTTAGCCACATGGCTTGGTACCGTTTCTCAGTTCTGTCTTCACATCTTGCTTCCTCTGTGTCTGGCTGGAGACTCCTGACTCAGCCTTCCTCTTCCCAGAACTCTCCTCTCTGCTCTTCCCGCCTATACTATACTTCCTGCCTAGCTACTGGCCAATCACCATTTTATTTATTAACCAATCATAGCAACACATTCACAGTGTACAGAGCACTATCCACAGCAAACCAGAGCTCTTCCTTCATTTGCTTATTTAGATTCTTTAGGTGCAATGTAAGTTCTTAGGAAACTACAGTGTCAAGAGTCAAGAATGCAGAAGTGAGCAATTGCATTTTCAATGTGTTTACATGGCTATTCGAGGGATTTGGATGCTGGTCACTTCACACAGTCACACTGCCCTTCTGTTGATACTGTCTCATCCATGTGAATTGATACCCCACCTATACCGACCATGTCATATCTCCAATGAGTCAACACTGATTTCCAGGATTTTCCAAAGGTGATATTTTGAATCAGATGAGTGTACTCCCAAATCAGTAATGAGATGGAATGTTAAACATAAAACAGTTGTTAGTTCCTTATTATTTAAATGAATTCAGCAGAACTAAACATTCTTGTTTTGATTGCATTCAAGTGGTAGCCATATTGCGCAAGCTAGGCGTTCGGTGCTCCGTTACCTCTACAATCAATGAAATGTCTGAAACAACGCTGCAAAAGTCCTGTGACACTAATGACGGTACAGTGGAAATTCAGTAATTAATTATAGTTATTATCAGTAGTTGTAGACTGTATAGTATCCCCACTATAAAGAGAATGAAGAATCATTGTAGTAGTTTTAAAGTGGAAATTAATTTCTCTAGTCCACCTGTAGAACTACCACCACAGAGCATAAAACCACATTGAAATGCCTATTTTGGTTCTGGTGGCATGATATGAACCAAAGGAAAGCAGGGCTGGTTCTTGTGTGAGGCAGTGTGGCTTCACCTATGGCAGACACTGTGTGTGATCCACTCTCTCCCCTGGCTTTCTTTCAGTCATGGCTAATGATGATGATCACAATGCTGAGAATGACTTGTGTAGTCAGACCCACCTGAAAAACAAAGACTCTTACCTGTAGGTCATGGACTCTGGGTCAGATGCAGTGTGAGGCCTTCTAAACAGACAGAAACCATGAGGAGACTCTCATGGAATCATTCATTGGTTTTGTTTGGTTTTTTTTCCACCTTGATATGACCTAAGAAGATTCACTGAAGGAAGGAAGTGTCCATGTGACTTATTGAAGGGGGATCATTCTGTAATGTTTGAGAGTACCTGGCAGCTGGCAGGGAAGCCTAGGTGGCCTCATTTGCAGGAGACCACTTTGGTATGTTGCATCCATACCAAGGAAACAGAATAAGCAGAGGTGGAACTGGACTCCAACACCTGGAGGTTGGCCCTAAATGACTCACTAACTCAGGATAGGCTCCACACCCCAAAGCTCCCAAACACTCCACATGCAGCACCACCTGCATACAATTCAATCCAGAACACACATAGCCATGTACATTGACCATGTCCTGCCACTTAATATGAGTCTACTTAGGAAACTGAGAGGCTACAAGAACCCACTCTATTTTATTGCCCCTTTGTCATCCTTTTCCACAAAGGAAGACAGTAAATTCCAAGTACAAAGAAATGACTGTGTTGTGTGGTCCAAAAATGAATGTAGTTTGTTTTCATCTGTGTTAGCAAAGCCAAGCCAATGTTCCTGCCTCCTTCTCTTCCCAATACTTTCATTTATAATTATTTCGTTCATGCCATCACTTATGGAAAATATGCATATGAAAATAGGGACTGATTGTTGACAAGGTCAATCAGATGAACACATGTCATACAAACAAAAATCTTTGAAATCTTAAAAATTATTGTCTAGGGGCATGTGAATAAATAGAATGGAAGGACTTACTTGTTGTATAAAGATCAGCCTGTCTCTGAACAGTAAGTTTTCCCATGTCCCTTTCTATATCTTTTTGAGGGCCAAGGAGGTAACTCGTTTGATAAAGTGTTTGCTTTGTAAGTCTGAGGCTTCCATCAATTGGCCCACATCTAAAGGGAATCACCTTCATATGTATGAGGCCTTAATGATGTAAGATGATGGCCTTTATTTATCTTACAACACTTGAAATCTTAATATATAATGTTAATCCATCCTCTGTTCTGGGGTTCATTTCATTCAAGCAGGATCTATGGATCCCAGGCAACTGGAACACTCTGGGGAACAATGCTAGACTTATTTTAAGAACAGGCACTATTGCCAGTAGTGGAGTTATTTCTAAACCTTTCTCTAAGTCTTTCAAATCTGAGTCTGTGTGAAAGTAAAATTAGTATCTTCAGGATCATCATAGTCAGACAGACATTCAGACAGAATGAATATACATCTACAGATAGTTTGTGGAGACTGCAAATTCAAAAATTATACTTTGGTAGAAAGGGTAGAATTTCACCCCCCCCCCCCAAAAAAGGCGTTGTGGCTATCCCTGTTTATATTCATCTTGATAGGGTGGGTTTTTCAGGTGATCAGGTGCCTGCCTCGCTAACATAACAATTTTGCCATGCATTGGCACATCAACACACTGGGCTAGAGTTGGATGTTAGGGAGTGAAGAAAGGACAGACACACAGACACATGTACAGAAAGACGGGGTCAGAGTGTAGGGTTGAGGTGTAAACTCTGATGCAGGGCATCTACTAACTCTAGCAACCTGAAATTTTGGTGTGTGTGTGTTAGGTACATCACAGGGGGAGTGACTGGCTGCTTGCTGGCAGGAAGTCTCCACAGGCAAGCAGTGTCAGGCCTAACCTTCCAGACCAGGAAGATGCAGCTGCTGGTTTTTGTACACACTGATCAGGCACCAGTAAACACTTGCACTTGAACAAGAAGAAGACTTTGCCGACTTCCAGCCTGGTCCACCTGGGAGAAAGGCTTTGCCCATTTCCCCTGGGCTGTGCCCTTGTCAATAATACACACTTGCTCAGGACTTCACTCCCTCAGGGCTTCTTCTGCTCCTACAAACAAGCCAGTGGCTCAAGGGGGAAGCCCTCGTCTTTGTGAGGCATTACTTGTAACACTGATCTTAAAAGGTCTTATAATAAAACATCCAGAGTCAGATAGTGGAGTGAAAGCTGAAAGATCAGAGAAGCAGAACAGCCAGCCCTTAGCTTACCTCTATGAAATCCTCAGCCTCAAGAGAGCAAGTTCCTGTTTCCTCACACCTTATGTACCTTTCTATGTCCTGCCATATTGCTTCCTGGGATTAAAGGCGTGTGTCACCACTGCCTGATTCTGTTTCTCTCATGTGTAGTCCAGCGTGACCTTGAACTCACAGAGATCCAGACAGATCTCTGCCTCCTGAGTGATAGGATTAAGGGGGTGTGCCACCACAGCCTGATAGCTATGTCTAATTTAGTGGCTGCCTCTGTCCGCTGATCCCCAGGTAAACTTTATTAGGGTTCACAGTATTTCACCACACTAATAATGTAAGATGGTGCGTTTTCTAGACCTAACAGTATAAGACTTTGTCATAGACAGTGCTATTCCTCCCAGAATTCTCAGCTCATGTCATTCAGAGAGTCTCTATTCACCATGGTTGTGCAATTGGAACGTTGTAGAGACCATTACTGACCTTCCTTAGGAGTGGACACTGACTATGCGCTTAGGCAAACATAGGAATTATTTTAAAACTTTTGATTCTGTCTGTTCAACCCAGCCCTGTGTGAGAGGACACTGCTGTCATGTTACGAAGGATATATGCAAGAACAATCGCTTTAGAGACAGAGATGTAGGCCTTCTGTGGGACCGTGTAAGGTCTTTGGCAGAGCATCCTGCCAATAACTAACTTTCCTCAGCACTTCTGTCCTGTGTCTTGGGTTCATTAAGTCACTCAGGAACAGCACAGATGTGTGTCCATTTTCAATTAAGATCTGCATTTCCTGTGCAGATTCAAAGAGACACAATGATGAGTAAATGAAAACAGCCAGTGCTGTTCTGTGAAAGGGAGAATGAGGGACTCCAACGTGTGGGTCCAGATTTGGAGGCTCCCCTCTGCTGTCATTAGCCAGATAAGAGGTTCTGTAGTCTGTGTAAATTTCTGGATTTCCAAAGCCTTTGTGAATGCATATGATAAGGTAGAGTTTCAGGTAATATGTTAAAGCATAGCCCAGGGTGGGCATTGCTGCAGGAATCCTTTTCTCATCACTGTGGTGATGTCAAAAGCACATAGAAAGAACCAATGGTGATACAGAGTGTTGAGGCTCACAATTTGGGAAAAGGGAAAACCACACCCTATAACTATCATATCTCCCCTCACCCTATGGTAAGGCCATTTAGAGCTCTTATCTACTAAGACCCCAGTCAACATTAAGTTATTTTATTTACTTATTGATTGATTGATTGATTGATTGATTGATTGTATAGTATTCTGTGTGCAAGTATGCCTGCAGGCCAGAAGAGGCCACCAGATCTCATTATAGATGGCTGTGAGTCACCATGTGGTTGCTGGGAATTGATCTCAGAACCTCTGTAAGAGCAGCTTGTGCTCTTAACCTCTGAGCCATCTCTCCAGCCCCCAACACTAAGTTACTAATCTGGTTTCATTCATTCTATTGGCCATAAATATTTCAGGGAATCTAGACTGTGTCTCCACAAAATACTTGCCCTTACTGATGGTCGGTCTCCATGTTGGCTGGTAAGGGAGAACATGGGGAACATGTGTACTCAGTGGATCCACACAGCCAGCATTGACAAGTCATCATTTCTAAGATGCCTTTTGTTCCCCGAGGCATATCTATGTGATTAGGCATTAGGTAAAGGGGGGCTTTGGTTAAGGGAATGTGGGACTATCTTGCTCTTGGGTACAGTATGAACAGAAAATTTTGTAGAGCAGAAACTGGACTCTGAGAAAGGAGCAAGCAAGGTTAAGTACATACTTTGAGCTAGAAAAGCCATTGCCCTCGTCTTAGGCATGTTTAGTCCAGGCAATACAGATAGCACTGAGGGCAGTAGTTATGAAGAAAGTGGTATGTACAGATGCAGTCCATTAACTCGGCAAAGCATCCAGTTTTATCCCAGCCTGTCTGTCAGGATTCAGGTCTTATGCGGGGTTTGTTGACTGAAGGGAATCTTTTCTCTCAGTCATCATGTGACAAGGGTTTCAGAGTGACTTGGAGTCAGACTCCTGGTGAGGGCCTTCTCCTAGTGTGGTTGTCTGATCATTATAAATTTGCACTGAGAGAACCCTGACATTGTAGTGATAAATTACTAGTCATTTGAACTAACAAGTTTCCTCATATTGCTTCTTCTAAAGGAAATGGTCTTATTTATTTATTTATTTATTTATTTATTTATTTATTTATTTATTTTTTCTTGAGTCAGGGTTGGAAAAGTAGAATAGCGATCCTTGTTTCAGTTTCTTTGTTCTGTCAGATAATTCAGTCTATTATTTTTTTTTTTTTTTTTTTTTTTTTAGTTTTTCGAGACAGGGTTTCTTTGCATAGCTTTGTGCCTTTCCTGGAGCTCACTTGGTAGCCCACGCTGTCCTTGAACTCACAGAGATCTGCCTGGCTCTGCCTCCCTAGTGCTGGGATTAAAGGCTTGTGCCACCACTGCCCGGCTCGGTCTGTAATCTTAAAGTGATTATTACAGTGTCCTCAGACAATAACAGGAAGTAGAGATGGTCCCTTACCAGTGCCCCGCTTGTTGGTGATCTTATATATTTTACACGGATTGTAAAACATCATGTTATGTGAGGAATGAAAAGTGGTGAAGCAAATAAAAAGGAAATTTAATATTTCAAAAGAAAGAAAGAAAGAAAAAGAGAAACAAAGAAAGAAAAAGAAGAAAAGAAGCAACCATTTCCCCTGACCTGGCAGTGTACATACACTATCTCTGAATCTGACTGTGGCCTCTTGGTGATTTTTCTGGCCTTTGGCAAACGCCACAGAGCTAGCTCCCTTTTTGGTGCTAGTGATTTTCTTTGGGGCTTGACATTCATTTACTTTTTTAGATTCCTTAGGCTTAATGGGAGTCCATAGGAAGTTGTACTGTCAGGTTCAAGAACAGAGAAGTGAGGAACTGCACAGATTTCACTGTGTTTACATAGCTCTTAAGATAATTTGGATGCTGGCCATTCTGCACACTCAGTCAAATGCTCTTTTGTCAATACTGTCTCATCTACCTGGATTGAGATCTTACATACACTGACCATGTTGGATGTGCTTTAAATGTTCACTGATGTCCTTGATCTTCCAGAAGTGACATTCTGAATTAAAACAATGTGCTTACAAATCAGCAATGAGATCAAATGTTTATCATAGAACAAAGACTAATTTTCCTTTCATTTTATGATTCACCTAACCTATTTTTGCTGTGATGCATTCCAGTTTCTGCTACACAGAAAAAAATGGCTTTGAGAAGTACCAAGGTTCCTGAACAGAGTGACATAACTCAAAAAAAGACCTTGCAAAAAATTGAAAAGTCCTGTAGCACTTATGAGAGTATGTGGAAATTCAAGTGTGTGTTTTAGATTTAAGCAATTTGAATGTATTTGACCTGCCATGTATGTTGGTACACATGTTGGCTAGTACCAGTGGAAGCCAGAGAGGGCATTGGATCACCAAGAATTGGAATTACACATGGTTGTGAACCACTGTGTTGGTACTGGGAATCAAACCCTAGTCCTCTGGAAGAGCAGTGCTCTTAACCACTGAACCATCTCTCAAGTCCCTAGTTTGTTATTAACAGTAGCTGCAAATAAGATGGTATCTCCTCTGTAAAAAGAATGAACATATTTTGCAGTATTTTTAATATGTGAAGTGTTACTTTATCTCATGAGTAGAATGTCTATTGTGGTTCTCAGTGAGTGATGTGAACCAAAGAAATGCTGAGTTTGTTTTTTTGTGAGGTAGCAAGCTTCACCTACCTAGTCACCAAGGTATGAGTCATTCACTCACTCTCTCCACTTTCTTCCTTCCAGACATCGATGATATGGAGGAGTACAACAATGATGATGACTTTGGTAAGGAGAACAACCTTCAAAGTGATGCTCTTGGTAGAAGTAGGTAATGGTATTCCTGGCCACATCCACCTCTCCACTGACTTCCATGTATCAATGATAGTGATGAGGATGACTCTGAGGATGACTTGTGTAAGGAGAACAGCCTTCAAAGCAATGATGTTGGTGGTGGTAGGTCATTCCTGGTCAGATCCATCTCTCTACTGACTTTCATCCAGATTTCAATGGAATGGATGAGGACAACATTGATAATGACTAGGGTAGAAAGACCAACCTGCAAATGCTGAACTTGTTAGTGGTAGGTAAAGGCATTCCTGGTCAGATCCAATGAACAATCTAGCAGCGATCAAGTTATTCCTTCTGCTTGGAAGGCAGGGGAAGAAAGTCCACTCAAGGGTCCTTCAGTGGACAGAAGTATCAGCCAGGGTCTATTCCCGAATCATCGTGTTTCAGCTCCTTTTCTCATTGCTATGATGAAATAAGTGACATGAAACAGGTTGATGGAGGAAGGGTTTATTGTGGCTTATTGTTAAAGTGGATCACTGCATCATGTTGGTGGAGATATGAAAGCTGGCAGGGAACTCAAAGGCTTGCAGAGTTGTAGCTCTCAGACAGCCACCCACAGCGTACAGGCCTGTCTTGGAGGCTCATGCCAGCTCCACTCCAAAAACACTGCCTTCCACATCCTGCCATCTCTAATATGCTCAGGTCTCCTAGTAACCAAGCCTGGACATCCACCAATGGCCTTGCCTAGCCTCTCTAGGGACTCTGGCTCTTCCACATGGTGGCAAGCCTCAGCTTCTTTCCGTGATCCCTCAGTCCTGTAGTTTTTCTTCCACCATAGCAAGTAGCACATAGGAGACTCTGACACATCACCAAGTTTGGGTGCCAGCTTGGGATACGGCCTGGCCCTGCTCTGAGCCAGAGCTTCTGTGTGCGGATGTGAAGGAAATAGTTCTAAGAAGAGCTTGTGTCTGTGATGCTGGTCCCCTAGTCATCTGATTTCCCAGTCCTGGATACCCAGTAGCCATTGTCCCAGTAAAGGACAGAAGGTTTCACTTCACAGATTCTTAACCCAAACTTCTCACAAGCAGTTCCCAAGAGACGTGGCTGCCCTCTCCCCTCCACAAGCCAAGACTCGCTTGTCTACCTTCCTTTCACCATTCTTGTTTTCTAAATTTCTACATGCAAGCTTATTCAGTTTTGAGCATTCAGTGGATCTTCTGTGTCAAAACACCACATTTCCATAATCCTCCCCCAAGCAACATGATCAGGTCCGTCACAGCAATAACCCATCTTTCTGGCACTGTTTTCTGTATTAGTTGTTTTGTTGTTACTATAATAAAACACCAGAATCACAATGGAAGAAAACAACTTTGACTTCCATTGCAGTGATACGGTGGATTTTGGCCAAGGCATGGAGTAGGTGATGTTGTCAGGCATGGAAGTGGTGCACATACATCCATACAGGCACTCATAGATAAACAAACAAACAAACAAACAAACCCAATGTGTTTGATTCCCAGATTACATGAAGAGAGAAGAAATACCACAAAGCTGTCCTCTGAACCCACACCCATGACATGGTATAAACCCACCCACACCCACCCACACACACACACACACAATATTAGTACATAAAAATGATTTTGAAAATCATATGTGGTTAATGCATCTAGATAGATGCTGGCCTATGGGGTTAAAAGAGGTTTGACTGATGTCTAGAAAGAAGTGCCAGTTGTCCTGACTTCAAAATGTTCTGAAGAAGTAAGAGAAAGCAGAAATCTATTTTTTTTTCTCTTTTGGTTTTTTTGAGACAGGGTTCTGTGTGGTCCTGACTGTCCTAGAACTGACTCTGTAGACCAGGCTGGTCTTGAACTTGGAGATCCATCTGCCTCTGGTTCCAAGGTGCTGGGATTAAAGGCATGGGCCACTACACCTGGCTAGAAACCCATCATTTAACATTTATTTCAGTGTTTCCCCAATGAAACATTTTCAGGTTGCTTTAGATTCACATTATATAAAAGGGCAAAACTTACCTTTCTCATTTCTCAAGGTCTTGATTTTTTCTCCCTAGTCAAGAGGATGTTCTTGCATCAACACAATTATGTTTATTATTAACTATGTGCATTAAACCTGAATGTTTAGATTGAATCCATAGAACTCTGTCCACATCAATCCAAGATCCCCTGTGATACAATAAGTGGTACCATGATCTCAGGTTTATTTTGTGTTCTCCTAGTGATGTCTTACAAGGACCAGATGAAGACCCCCCAAAAAGAGAAGAAAAATCCATCACTAATTAAGGTAAAATATCTTTTCCCTTTTCTAAAACAAAAAGGTTGGATTTAGGATTCCTTTATATTTTCTTTTATCACATTGGGATGATAAAACTGATTACCTACACTATAGGTATTCAAGTATTTTCTAAGTAAAAGGAGGAAGTAGAACTAGATCAAGCAGTTTTTGGTCAAGTTGTAAAAAAATGCCAGTGCCAGTTTCCACATGTATTTTTAGGGGACCTTTCTTCTGGCAAAAGTTTTTCTGTCTAGATTAAAACTTGAGTGATTTTCATGCAAAAGTTGGCACACATTTGTAGAAGTAACCGTCTTATTCAATAAGAAAACACAGAACCAACGCAAAGAAGAAAGCCAAAGAGGTCAGAGCTAAGAGCTAAAAGCCTTACCCTTCCTCTCGCGGTGGTCCTTCCTCTCCAAAAGAGACCTACTTCCTGTGTGTCTGTCTTTATAAAGACTTTCTGTTCTGCCTTCTCATTGGTTGTAAACCCAACCACATAACCACCTTGTCACTGCCTGTCTGTACAGACCTCCAGTTCTTCTATGGTTGGTATTGAGATTAAAGGCGTGTGTCTCCAATGCTGGATGTATCCTTGAACACACAGAGATCCTCCTGGCTCTGCCTACTAAGTGCTGGATTAAAGGCTTGAACTACACCCGCTTTTGCTATGGCTTGCTAATAGCTCTGACCCCCAGGCAACTTTATTTATTAACATACAAATAAAATCACATTTCAGTACAAATAAAATATCACCATACACATTACCTGTGAAAAGTTTCTTTCTAAGTGTCCTCTTACCTTTCTTCAGGGACTTCTAAGGGTAAGGCAATTGGAATGTATGTTCCTAAGTAATTGATGTGGTAAAAGATTTTTAAGTCCATTATAAGGACATTAGGTGTTGAGATCTTTAAAGTGTGAAGTTAAAGTAAATAATCTGACACAGAGGCACCCCTTAGTAGGGATTCATCTCACAGTACCAGATTGTCTTAATAGTTCTCTGCCATTTTTCAGTGTAGCTTCCAGGAAACATTTGTAGGGGACAAAGAGGTATGTTTGCCTGATCTGGGATAAATGATCAAGAGTATGAAAAATACTTATTTTTTTCACACATTACCCAGCCTCAGGTGTTTTGTAGCAGTATCACACAACAAATTAATACAGAATCTTTCACTTGGCCACTCTTCCCCAAGTCACTAGAAGAACCAAAGACAAGCAGAACTCAGTATTACCTGCACCTAAGAGTGGTTTTCCTCT